>NC_141708.1:14498629-14802775 GCF_971803275.1 Cyanistes caeruleus | reverse complement strand
AAAACAGCAAGAGAAGCAGCAAACTGGTTTCTGCTTTTCCTCAGGCATCACCAGACTCTACAGTAGTGTCCAGTCAGTCCAAACTACAACAAATCCTTTGAAGAAAGCAGTGTCAGAAGTGGCCCAATCTGTGCTGTTAAAAATATTTGGTTTTGATTTAAATATTCAAACTCATAATTTGAAGTACATCATAACTGGTAAGGGCTTAATTCAGAAAAAAAAACCTTTTTCATTGGTACAGATTCAAAATGCTGAGCAAGACCTGGTCCTTATTTTTATAAGGAATAGGTAACATACCGGAAAATTGGAATGAGTTAAAACAACAGAATTGGAAAAAGTTCACCCAGCAGACAAAAGTTGGACTAGGCAAATTCATAGAGGAAAAAAGAGATGAGAATAGACAAAGTATATTTAATTATATTATTTGGCTGCATCAATTTTGGTCTTATCCCCATATCTCTTCTGTCTATCTGCTGTATTCAGTGCTGGGTTCTATAACTGATGGACTGAGTAATGTTTATATGGCCCCCAGAAAAGATGCTGATTATAGTGTGTACAATTATCTTAAATCACAAATCCAAAATTTAGCGTCACTAGATTTTACTTTAAATGTTAAGAACATTATTATCTTTTTGTTTAGCTACATCAAACATTTTATGTGTCTGCAGCTTTGGGATAATGCTACTTTGGCACACCAAACATTACAACTTTTAGCCTTTCTTGTATTTCTGTGGTGCATGTAAGGTCTAATGAATTTATGTACTGTCAGATTTTATTAAAAGAAAAAGAAGAAATCCTGACTACACTGAAGTGCACATTTTGAAGTGAATTTTACTTTGCCTTCCCTAAGCTTAGTATTTCATCCATTCTTCTCCCATTTCTTGAGGTTTAAGAATGCTGTTTCATATTTATCTTTCTTCTAACGTGAGTTCAAAACACATTATTCATGTTACAAAACACCTCTGCTGTATACAATAATGAGTTGATATGAATTTATTGGAAAATTATTTCTGTGTACATAAAATAATTACGTTTTCTTAAGAAGTCTGAATGCCTCTGTTTATATTTTAAGTCTGATAAACTTGAGCTATATGCACCTCAATAATGTTTCATTCTCTTGTGCTATTTATTCCAGATGACACAGGGGTTTTAGGTCTGATATACACATGACATTTTCTGGGACCTCCAAATAAGTATACTGTGCATTGGGGAAAATGATCCTCTTAGTACAACTGAAAAATTTCTTGTAAAATAAACAACATAAGTCTTTCCTTTCTGGAATTTATGAGGAACTAAAAAGCATTTGATGAAACTCACGGCATTCAAGACAAGGAAACAGTAACAGTGTGAAAAATCATGTTCAAATCTTCCATGAAATCTAGTAATTAGGCCCATAAAATAAATATGGCATTTTTAAAGAAATATTCTAAAGGTGACTTAAACCATCACTAAGAGAAATATTTTCTACTACACTTCTGATCAGTACTTGGTATCCAAGAGTTCTTAATTGTACTGAAGCATAGAATGGGTATTAGTAAAAGTTCAATTGCTTGACTTTAAACTGAAAAATTCTGGACAAAACCAAAACTCTGAGCTGCAGCTGTATACCTTGTTTTGAGAACATCTAAATTGACACCCACACAGATATCTGGTGCTTAAAAATACAAAACTCTATTAAACAAAATTCTATTTAAGGCCCACACGAGATGCAGTTTGACTTTGCATAAGTTTGCCCATCCCATTTACATCATGCCAAATTAATAGGCACAGACTGGATTCAAAGCTTTGCAGATGCAGATTTAGACCTATATTTATGCTGTGATTTGAATTTATCCAATAGACTGTATGAAATAAGCAGTAAGTTGTGTTGGGAACTGGTGCTTTCTAAGGGTACTATTTGCAACATCTGCGTCAGAAAGAATCATCTATGTGTCTTAGGTCTTTCTGTATGTGGTGGTTTTTTTCAGTAATTGCTTTATTTGGAATTTTAATATGAAAAATGGATGCCATCAAACATTTTCGTTTCTATTACTTCTGCAGTTAGTTATATGATTTTTAAAGATTTTATTACAGTTTCCATGTGCACACCTGTTTGAACTGGTGCTGGCACATGTAACCAGTTCATGCACACCTTGTGTTCTCATGAAGCAGCACAACTAAAGCAGTTGCTGGCTGTCTAAGAGACAGCAGTTATGGCACCTATATTTTAACAGGTTATGGTATTTTAATACCATATAACAGATAGCAGAGTCTGCTCTGTGCTTGACCAGTTATCCTCTGCCTATGCCCACCTTACAAGAGAGGCTCTGTCTTCTGACTCAATCTCCACTGCACAGCTCTGGCCTTCAATGCTGTTGGCAATTCTGCAGCCAAAATCAAGCTAGAGGCCTTCAAAGTTGTGTGGGATAAATGGCAACCTCAAACTTTCCCAGGCTTAATCAAAGATGAAGGCTTCCATACTTTGAAAAAATTCACATCCCAAATAAGTATACCCTTAAAAGACCAATAACTGATTTAATAAAAATTATTCTAGCTTATTTCTGCCAAAAACTAAATTCAGTCAGCATTTGTTAAGGAAAGACCTACTCCAACATCCAAAAAATGCAAGCTATGGATCAGGAGGAGTTTAAGATGAGCTGGATTTTGTAGATAGTTAGATCATTGGTACCCAAACCTGCCTTGAAGCATATAAAATCTAATTATTTGCATTCCTGAGCAGTCAAAAAGTATGTATTTAAAATGGACTTCAGTGCATAGACCTGTTAATAATGGTGGTGTTGAATAAATATGTGTTGCATTACAAGTGACTCAAAACATCACACAAAACCATCAAGTAAGAGTGTATCTTATTTGCTTATGGTATAAATTATTAATATAATTGTTACTCCCCTGTTTGTACTTCAGATGTCATTTTGAGGAACAAATACTTTAAGTTTATATAATAAACTTATAACCAAATTAAAAAATGCTTCATTACAAACATAATTATCAATATTCAGCCATCATTCAGCAAACATTAGCTGTGATAAACAAATTCAGCAAACATAGACGTTTTAAAAAGTAATTTTCCACTCTGCACTGTACCAATAATTGAAATTTGTGATCCTGGTTTCTTAGCTACTAGTAACAGCCAGCTGCATCCAGAAGCATTAGTGTTCAAACAACCTTTTTACTTGATATGTGACTGACAGAAGAATCCTAATTGAACACACTGACATGTCTTTCTCTTCATGCAGTATGATTTTGTGAAAAAGCATAGTATATAAACTACTGTGGCTTTCAACATACTCCAGTAGCATTTCACACACTATTTTAGTCAAGTGATGAGCTGTAATTTATGCAAACTGACTGCAGATATTTTTCATCTGCCATTTGGATCATTATGATACACACTAATGAATACAAATACTGAATAAAAGGAAAATAAGCCTTACTTGGTTGGGTTTTTTTCACATTTTATGAATAAGATGAGAAGTATTCTATTAATTTGTTTGGTCAAATCATTATTTTTTTGGGCATGATGGCAATTAACAGCTTTTACGACTGGGATCATATGGTATCAGACACCTAAAAATACTCAAATAACTTAAGAATAGGTGTACTACAAGAAAAGAACCATGTTACCAATAACAAAACACAAATCAATCTTATAATCAATTTGAACCACCATCATACACAAGGAATGAAGGAAAGACATAGCAGGAGCATTTCTTTCCACATATATACACACACACACACACATACACTTAAACAATGCTTTGAACTGTATTTTAACTCAGAACAGCAAACTAGCTTAGATTCATATGATATGGTTTTGGAAAACACATGATCTGTATGGAAGAGTCAGACCTTTCTCAACAATGCAGTCAAACTGAGTAACCTCCTGAAACTCAGTAAAAGGTGAAAATACACAGCTGAGGGTGCTGATATATGGATACAGGAATTCCTTGCTGCTTCATAAAATCACAGATTGTTTTTCTGCAGATGAGTCCTCAAGACAGGAGGACAACACTCTGGAAATATGCCAAGTCTGATATTTTGTGAGCCCATGTGCTTTATGGCAAAGAATATGGTTTTGCCGATTTGTTTGCATATTATGCTGAGTTTTTGCATGATTAGGTTGATGCACCTAATTACTCCCACAGAAACAACAAAAACATCTCTAGTAATTAATATTGTTAGAAGCAGCTGCATTCATATACTACAGATAATGTCACAATTAAAGAATTAGGCTCTTTTAAAATGTTAAAAGTGAAGAGAAATGACAGGTGAAACTAGGTGATGTACTTGGCCAGCAATGCTGGCCTTTGCCTACTGACAAAGGGAAAGTCAGAGATCAAAGCATCCATTTCAAGCTGTGAATTTTGCCATGCTCTCTTTACTAGCAGGAAACAAAGCCAGTTAAATTTTAGAAGTTCTACTTACTGGGTATTTTGGCATTTCAAAAATTCTCTGTCATAGGAGTCATGTTTTCTTCTTTTTTTAAGGGATCATCCAAACTAAACCATGGCCAGAGCAGCTACAAATTGTCTGAAGATGAAAAAGATTCAGGACAAGATGCAGAAAAAGCAATAGTAAAATGGCCGCTCACATGGGAATAAATGCACGGTTCAGATGTGGAGTCAACAGAAATGATATATTTGTGAGGAGCCAGAAAGCCAATCTACAAATGGATCTTTATGGTAGTAGTTTTAGTCCTGCTCCTTATCTTTAGTGCTTGCATGGAGTAGCTGTTAAAGAAATATATGAAACACTTCATGATGAAATCTCCCAAACAATTCTGAAAGCACAGAGGGAGAAGACAGAAGCCAAACTTCAGAATTTACATCATTGTGTTACATCACCTCACAGCTACAAGGGAACAGAATGTCCAACCTTTCCTGGGGGCAGGAAATTAATAATTTTACTTCCTTCTGCTAACAACACTCAAACCCCCCATCATTTCTATTGTTCAAAGGTAGAACAACTATTATGAAATTAGAATGCTGAGAAAAGAACTGAATTCACGTAGAAGACTCAGAGTAACCAAGCTAATTAGTTAATTAGAAACCCCCCAACTTCAATACATAAATAAGGAAAATTAACATCATCATATTTTTTCCAAGGACATGATTTAGTGCTTTCATGGGGACTAGCAGTGTATACATTTTAATATGAGAGGAAGAGTTTATGCATTTGATCTCCAGGGGACCTTAATGCAATTTAAGACCCATTTATAAGGTATCACACTTATGCAAGGTAAACCTAGCTTAAATGTGATTTCAAGATGCCACATCTACAGTACTGTGCAAAAGTAGCCATGAGGCTGGATTTCAGAATGAATTCACAGTTTGTCTACACCATTTACTCATTAGAGCATTTTTGAGGCAAGCATTATAGGGAGACTCAGACAAGCTCCTGGGCATCTGGCCAGGCAATGTGCCTACCTGCCTCACAATATTCCAACTGTCTTTTTGCTTACATTCCAAGAGTAATGTCACAGACAGCAATTCTGGCACTATCAGTCAGAAAAGACGCAGTTAGAATAACACTGCTTTTACAAAACACAGGATAAGGAAGTCTGTACTTAATACTTCTATTGATAGTTTAAGCAGAAATATCCCCAAAATACGTCCTGATATTCAAGACACAAAACCATAGGTTTAGAAAAAGCAAAAAATAATCCTAAAGGTCAAGGAAGACCACAAGCTCTTTGTGGGATTCAGACTGAGAAGGATGTATACACTCTAATGCATGAATGTGCAGAGAAAATCCTGGAGTGACTATAGAATAATAATAATGATAATAATTGTACTTTGCTGAGCAAGGCTTAGACTCTTTCAATTCACACTTTTGACTGGAAAGAATTTGTAACTTACAATTTCATATTTAACTAAAGTCAGGCAAAGTAAAGCACACCCCTATATACTGTTATTTAAAGAAAACCACTAACAACTGCATTTGAGCAAAAGGAAAAAAAATAATACAAAATTGACTTGGGACAAACTAAATTTAATGTAGTTTGCATACTCTGGAAACAAGTGTAGCACAAAGAGAGACAGAAAACATTTCCTCACCTGACAAAAAGTGATCAAATAGGAATGCAAAATTTCTGTTACAGAACTTCTACATGCCTAATACAATGGTTTCCCTTGAAATCTTGCACTTGTCAGAGAGCATAACTTTATGTAATTATTTTAATTACTGTAGTTGTTCTTACAGCAACAATCAGAAAGTTTGTATTACATATTCTAAAGTTAAATTATTTACATAGTTTTACAAAGTTTTGCCAGATTAGCAAGCATGACCATGTAAATTGCTTTATAGAAATATTTATCTGTCATGAATTCATGGATTTGCTCAGCTTCCCAGTGAATTAATTTACAATCAAATGCAACAAGAACTGAATATTGTAGTAAACTTCAGGAAAAGAAAAATCTATTGTTACTAAAAGAACACTTTTAACCCCTATAGCATTTTCTTTTCAAGTATTTGAAAGCACTTCATTAACATTTTACATAAACATACCAGATAGTAATTATCTCCTAATTGCTCAGGTTGTATAACTGAGTCTCAAAGAAATAAGATTATTTAAGTAAGAACCATCATGCAGAAAGTGGTGTGGAGGCAAAAATACAACCCAGCTCACCCATGTCCTAGTCCAAAGCCTTATGCAAAAGATCACATTCGTATTTATCTTGGGCCTTGTGACTAAACATCTGAGTTCCCCCAAAGCACCGACCCACAAAGCTCTCTACAGGTGCACTCTGGCTCCGTGTCTTCTCTACATCGTCTCTGATCCACCTTTGTGGCCCTCTGCTGACTCACACTGCCCGTGCTGCTCCTGCACTGGAGAGCTGCAGCTGGGAACAGCTGTGTTCCAGATGTGTTCCAGATGTGTCCCTGCCACTTCTGAGCAGCTACAGGAGGCACAGCCTGCAGTACCAGGCTGGGGCACTCATGGTCTCTCATACAGCCCATGATCCTGGTTCTGCTGGAGTGCTGAGCACACAAAGTCCTTCTACAAGTCTCTCTGGGGAGATGGCTGGCCAGACAATGGAAAATTTAAAAGGCAAATGTAACTACTGTTATGAAATAGCACTACTATTCAAGCACTAAACATCATATCTTTTTCACAAAATAGCATGGAATGGGCCTCAAGGCAGTTTCTATTTGAAAGGCTGCAAACTCCTACTCTCTTAATTGAGTTGCCATAGTAGGATTCAGCGGTATTTCTGTTGCAGATCTATTAAATGGACATAGATCAAAGACCACCATCAGTCCCCATACTCTGGAAGCTTGGGATGAATCTGCAAGAACTATCAAATGTGCAAGCAGATCTGAAGAACAATGGATGACGATTTACATACTTTATATAAGCTTCCACTCAGTTCTGGAAGTTTGGGAACACAGATCCTCTTATCCACCAATGTCCACCCACGGTTCAGTGCTATTTGTTAGCACTGCTTAAACAGAAATGTTAAAATGTTATGAAATGACAGCAGCACCACTGAAAGAAGTCATAACATGAGATGGAAAAATATCTAAAGATTTACTATATATTTTTAATACACAGGTATTTTGTTAATTGTGACGTACATTTTCATAATTATTTGTATCATATGTCATCTTCCCCCAAAAGGCTCTAAAATGTCCAAAGAAAGGCAAAATTTATCTGAAACTCTGGTGTGGAAGTCTATGTTTTGATTCAACAAATACCTTTTCGAATGTAGAAGTATGAAGACTCTTACTGAAGGTGGTATGGATTTGTAATGGCAGAATGGCCGCTAATGCAAACAAAACAACATAAAATTCCCCAGGACTGAAAATTATTTTTTGTAATTCTCTGCAGATGAAAAAGCAAGGAAGTGGAGAATGGTAGCACTCAGGACATTTAAGTTCTCTATAAAATTCAAGTGTGTGCTTTATGTTTACTATCCAAAGCAAGAACAGTAACCAAAAAGTCTAGATAGTTTCTTATCTGATGAGATGCACTAGATATTTGTTATGTGGTACAGTGTATATGGTATTATTCTTGAATATTGTTTTGTGTTGAGAGATTTTCACAGACTAAGTAACAATATAAAGTAGCACACCTGTTATTATGTAACAAGCCCCCAAACCCTCATTGCTACAGAGACCTGTAATTCTTAAGAAGCACTTCAGGAAAAAAAAGTAATGAAGGCAATAAAAAGTCAGTCTCTACACCACAGTAAAACCTTATATATTGGTTTCAGAGAGATTAAATAAAACCATATATAAACTATAAAAAAAGTCCCTTTACGACCTTATAAAACAGATGTTTACACTCCACAGACTATTTTTGGAAAGAAACTGCCACTGAGATAACCAAATAAATAATTTTGAATGGCTACAACAAATATGTGATACGTACATGACCACGCAGAAGTCGTGAATTAATTTTCTGTTGAGAAATTTCATTTTCAAGTAAGTATTTAGAAGCAAACTCTACACAGCCTTGCAATGCAAAGCAAATTAGCTCTACATACTGCAGAGTAAGAGGAGAGGGCGAATTCCTCCCCATGGCTTCCCAGCACCAGAGCAGCCATCCTGCGGTCATTACTGTGGCCCGTCGGCAGAAGCAGCCACAGCTCTTACACATTACCCCGAACAGAAACCTTGGACAGGAGATTCCTGTGATCAAAGATTTAATGGGCAGCTTCCCTCCCCCTTGAACACATTAACTCCTTCCACTCGCTGTTATGGGGCAGGGGAGGGAACGCTTAGAACATGAAATTTCTTGTGGACGGGAAATGCAGAATTCCTTGTGTGCTAAGCAATGGCATTTTCCTTCATTAAACAATTCTGTATGTACTGTCATGTGCACAGAGAGAAAATCTCCCTTTTAAGCAGTATCTTTAGTCCATATCATCTTCATTTTCCCTTTATTTTTATGTATAAGTAAAAATAGTTTTTGGTGTCTACATACTTCTTTTTCCTGTATTCTAGCCATGTATTGGAAATGTGCTCTCAATAAATGGAATACTTAGCTAATCTTATTGCCAATATGCACAAGCATTTCATACCCAATTCTATTCAAAATTTCTGTCAACAAAGCAGTTCTCTTTCAGATTTCAATCCTATTTTTCAATTATTTATTCTAAGAGTTTTCAATAATTTCATACCCTATACTCAGACTTGCTAGAATTTTTCTAGCTGATCTTGTAATTTCCAAGCAGCATCTTGGTACACTTTCAGTTGCCACTCTTTTATCAGTATTGGGCATGCCCTTAGAAGAATAATGTTCTTTTTTCTCATTCAGGCTTCTATACTTTTTCTTCCTTCTGTCATAAATGCTGTACTTAACACATCGATCATGACATACTTCCCAGTCATTTAGCACACTTCACTCAAGTCACTAGGTTTAGTTTATGAGCTCAGATTTTATTCTTTAAATAAAAGGTAGTATCAATCTACCATTATGTATAGTGCTGTGATAGAGTGTCCTCTCCTCAAGCTATAAAACAGTGCTTAAGAAAGGACATACAGGTAAAAAATGGAGGCAGAGATGCAGCTGTGATGAATATATTTTCCTGCTGTTCTAGAACAGGTGAGAGTTAAGACCAAATAGAGACCATTACCCTTGGGTAAGGATAAAGCCAAAGGAAAAACAAACCAATGCCTCGATAGGGATCAGTGACAGATCCATTGCAGCCAGCAGGTTTGGAAAATGACTTTTCCAGAGCAGATAAAAGCAGTCAAAGGCTAGGAAGTGGGGATGATGGCAAGCCAACCATCCTGATGCTGTTATGTAAGCAATGGAGGATGTGGATTGTCTAACAAGTTCTTCAGGAAATGGCCTTGAGCAGCTAAACAAGTGCCTAAGTACTGGTCACGACTGCTGTTTCAGTTCCTACTTGTACAGAGAACTTGGTCTAGAGTCAAGAGTTTGAGTGAAAGTTTACTTACAACAGAGTTCTCAAATACTAAAAAGGAAGGAATTGCCACAGTGCGTTAAGAACAATGACATTCCAAAGCCAGAATTTAATAAATTAAAGATACAGAAGATAGGATCTCCTGGGCAAACATTCAAGGCTTGGTTTTGTTCCTCAAAAAACCCTCAAAACTAAAACCTGGTTATGGAGGCAGAAAAAGAACTCATTACAAACAGGAAGATAAAAATGAAGTACATGTAGAGACTTAAGAGTCTAAATTGAGATCTCTTGATTGATTGACATTTAGAACAGGAACAGTACCAAGAGTGTAAACAATATCACCTATGAAGGAATTTCATCAATTCCTTAGGGAGATAATAAGTAATGACAAGTAAGATACATTAAGCAAATCAAGAAAATATTAAAAGTTGCAAGCAAAAGAAGCACAAAAGGGTCTTTCATTAACACAAAAAAGTGAATTCACTAATAACAGAGAAGTCTGAAACAATTTGGAAATTTTTTCTTTCGTCTTCAGAAAGCAACTACTTGTGACCAAGCACTAAGGATATGTTTAATAAAATGAACATCAGAGTAGACAAAAAAAAAAAGAGTGGAAAGGAAAGAATAAAACTGCATTTAGATTTGCATTATTGCAGGACTTAGCAATCTAATAGAGCCGTCATCAACTGAAACAAGATTTTAGCTGTTAGGCCTGACAACACATGAAATAGAGGGAGAGGGTTAGAATTAAAGCAGCAAAACCAGTATTTATTTTTTCCTTCCTTTTTATATGTATCTTGGGATTCACAGAATAGTTGACTAAACTGGGATATCTGAAAATTTACTAAAACAAATTATTCAAAAAACAATTTCCAAGCACCTGGGGATAACATGTTAATAAACAGACAACACAGATTTGCCAAGAAGAAATCATATTAAACCATCTTAATTTAATTTTTTTTGGTCAGAGTAATTAGACTAGTGGATAAGAATGAAGAAATATTTGCAATGTATCTTAACCTAAGCACATAGGAGAAATACCATTTTGCTGAAAGTGTTAAAAGATGAGCTCACATGAGCTCAAAATAAGGAATGCAAAAAGCAGATTTTGACAGAAGATTACAGCAGAGAAGATTTCTGCTTGGATTCCAAAAAGCTTGTTTGGGTCATTCACCACTAGATATTGTCATGAATGATTAAGACATAAAAGGCATTGATATTCTAAATCATACTAAGAGTAGCTTATTCTGAAAACATATAAAATTATTTTGGTAAGTTCTGGCACGACAAATGAAAAATTTCAGGAAAGGAAATATTACTAGAGTTTAAAACAAAATGTTTGAAATGAAAGTGAGATGTGTGAAAGTGGTTAATTCAACAGAAACAGAAAATTGTAAAATTTTGAATAAAGCATATGTCTGAAATTTAAAGAAGTGGGACTGTTGTCAAAATATTTGAAGGTCTGAGTTTAAGAAATTGCAGAGGGCCTGTATCAGACAAACACTGAAAAGTCTTTAATTGTCTTTAGTCTTCTTAGATAATCTGATGACTTCAAAAGATCTCAGCATCTTCACCCAAAGCTCTCACAGGTCTTCATTAGAAGTGTTTAACATTATTCCATAAACTTTTGAAAATTATCTCCAATTTTGAACATAAACAGACCTACCATTTTATAGCCATCCCTCTACTGCATGAATAAACTATCTGTATTCTCACGATAAAGTATTTCATCTGCTCAAAAAATAAATTCAATTTATCCCAGTTGCCGTGTAGGCGTTTACAAATTCGTGGCAGCTTGTGCACAAGTCTGCTCTAGAACAAAAAACCTAACAAAATCAGAAGCAAAGATTATATATGTTACAGATTTTGTTTCAATATTTTGATAAATTAGTTGCAGCTCCAAAGGATATCTTAATGTTTTAAGAGGCATGTTCCACATAATGTTGCATAGCCTGCACATGGGAAAATGGTTTATACAAAATCGTTACTTTGCCAAAAAAATGGACACTTTCAATGCAGACAATTCCAACAAAGACTTTTATTCACATCAGCTTTATGTATTTCCTGGCTACATTTTATAATCTTACAGGTCTGTCTTTCAAATGGTTACTTAGCCCAAATTAATGTATGCCTCACTTTCTGAGTACACACTGCTCAAAAAAAGAGGTAACAGGGAGAGGAACATTATTCCTGCAAGGTAATAACACCCCAGTCAGCCACTTCTGAACAGCTAGTAAATACACTTTATTTCAGAAGTTTTAGAATTCCTTTATTGCCAACCCTATATTTACCAAAAGCTAAAATACTAGCCTTTAAGAGGATAATATATATATTTATATTGTTTTAATTCAAGGAAGCAGCATTTAACATGTGGTATTTTAATAAAGGATCTTTGTCAATTCTTGAAAATATCTTCACAGGATTAGCTGTGCACTACCTACATTTTGAGTTCTTAACCAGTATAAAGTGCTGCTTGGCTCTTTAATTACACTTCTGATAGGGATCATCATATAGGCATTCTGAGTTGTTCAAAGGCATGTCTTTGCCTCACTGGATTGAGATTAGAAAATAATTTTTTTCAGCTGAAAAAGCCTCCATATTTTTCCTTTGGCTCCTTGTGACATGATATTTAGATTTGGTGCCAACTTTATTCAATTTTTATTTATATATTTAAATGAAAACTGTATTTGTATATCTATGTTTAATAATTATAACAGAGAAGCAGCAAAAAATTCTTCTGAAGGTACAGATCCCTGTGAAAAATTCAGCACAAGACCTAGACCTTGCTAAAACAAAGTGTCTCTGTTCCAGCTAGCAAACAAGTCTGTGGGATTAAGGAGAGATCCATTGCACAGACTGAAATTCACATATTACCAAAAAAGGCAACAGAGTACAGAAATAAAAGTTCCTTAACTTGAGATAACAAGTAAGCAAAAGATAATTGAGAAGAAACTCTGCAACATCCACACAATTTGGCAGTTGGGGTACATTTTAACAAATCTTGAACTCAACCGATGTTCCCATCATACCATATGGGTCTCATAGCTGGAAATTCACCAGCAGTGCCAACAGATGTCCAGAAGCTTTCAAAGTAACAGAGTTAGAAAAGATTGTATGTATTAACTTAAATCAATGTATAAACATGCCAAAATTTCTGAGTTCATCAGCTTTCTCTTTTCTCCCTGCACTTGCCCTGAAGACCGTGAAAATATTCTGAATCCCACATGAAAAATGAAGCCTGGGTATTTTCCATTGCAGGGCAGGAAAATGAAGATGTAACATGCTAAATTAAATCCTCTCCAAATGAGAGTTCTTGGAATAGAAAAAAAAAAAAAAAAAAAAGGGGATTTAGCAACACCATTAAAAAAAACAACACAAAATCAACAGTACAGTGATGGCATAACCTTAGTTCCCTAAGCCGTATTTGATTCTGTGGGAAAGATTAAATGAAACAAAAATGTTGCATAAACACTAACATTACATTAGGGGAATCTGAACTTTTCAACCTTTCCAACAAATCTTTCTGAAGAGGGGTGCATTCAGGCTGAGAAAAAAAGCGCCGATTTCTCTCTTTTTTGGCAAACATCCAGGAATGTTCCTCTTCGTTCTCTATAAATGTTCCCTCCCACCCATGCCATGCAGACAAAAAACATTCTGACCAGTTTAGTGGCCTCAGATGGAAGGGAATGGATTTGACACCAAGTGAGACAAGATAAAAACAGTCCATCTCTCCAATCTGTTCATTAAAACGTGGCTTGTTGGCTCATACCATGAGAAAATACGGGAAGTTTGCCTAAAATAATATTATTTCTAAATAGAGGATTTTTATTTACTGCATAAATTATGTGAAATTAAAATGTAATAGTGAGATACAGTAAATAAGCTGAAGTCATTAATTCTTTGGCATTTCTCTTTAGAATGAAATAGGTGGAAATAAATTTTACCTGTCATAATAAAATACAATGAAGGAAATACCTGCCTACACAGAAAATCAACACAGAAGTCATTGCAGTGTTTTTATTGTTCTCTTTTTCTGTGAAATGATTATGCTATCTTGTCATGCAAATGAGACAAACACCAATATTATCAGGGGAATTTTTAGTGGCAACAAATGGATGACTTTTGTTAGCAGTCCTCTCTACATGGGACACTTGAGGTTTAGAATTTTTCAGTATTACAGGGTGGAAGACAACATGGTCAGTAAGTACAGTCTTCCAGCATCAAAATCTACATTTCACTCAAATAACTAAATAATTTTATAAATATTATTATTAAATAATTAATGATGTAAAATAAAGCAATTGCGATTTTCTTTTTTCCTTTTAGATACAATTTAGAAGATTCAGCAGATGACCATTGGAGAAGATTAAACTCTACTGCTACAAAAGCATGAGTTCTAGTAACAATTTCTAGGTAAGAATTTTAGATATTGTTTACTGGGACACTTTTCCTGGATACAGAAGACCACTGTCAGGGTATTCTAGCCACATATACAGAACTTATGGCCAACCAGAGTGAAATGCAGTATTTTGTAGTTGCTTGTAAAATGAATTTGTCACAGGGCATAAGGAAAAACTTCGTCCATTTTTATAGAACAGCAATTGTGTTTTACAAAATGTTGAAGCAACCATGTATTTAATACAAAACATATCACTTACATGAAAGGCAAGCTACAGTCCTAAAGGCATGGAGACCTTTATAAAAGCAATATTAGTGCTGCCAGTCAAGAGAGATAAAATATGAAGAGAGCTCATTTTGTCTCTTCCCTCTGGGACTGCTACACAGGTAAAAACCAATAACCTAAGTTTCATCACCTGGCTAACTGATGAATTATGTCAACATTATTTAGTCAACAGATTTCAACACAAGGACTGTAGAACCCTGAGAATCTGTGGACTAATTTCAAGAGGTCTATAAAAAAATGTTAAGAAAAACCTAATCATAAATACTGTATATGATCAATGGAAGTTTCTAATTTGGTCTATTTCACCAGTGAAACCATACTAATGTCCCAGGAACAAGAAAGTTGAACGATCACCCGTACTGGAACCTGTAGGATCACACATTGTATATTGTGTGTATATTGCTGCTTCTACATTAAATTACATTAAAATTAATTTCTAAAGTATCAACTAGTAATGTATGATAAGTTAGCCTATGTTTTTCATTTTCTGATCTGCTGAAGGAGAGCTGTAGCACACTCTATAAGAATCTCTAACATGCTACCCAAATAAAATCACATAGATTACATGAAATAGTAGGACCTCAGCTGGAAACAAATCATAATGAAATATCAGTGGTGTTAGCAATAACTCCTACCTACAATAGAACACAACAGCAATGTTCCTTAAACCATGCAGCTATTCAGGAAGATACTAAGCAATAGTCAAGACTAAGCATAAATGTTTATACTATTCCTGTCATCGTACTTACATATAGAGATATTTAAGTGTGTATATATCTGGAGTTTATGCATATATATATACACACACATACATATATATATTTACATTTTAAAAGATCTTCAGTAATACTTCTCAGGGAGACCTACACAAAAGCAAGATAATTTCTACAGAACTCTGGAAACAGCGTATCACTGAATCTTTTCCATACATTGTATTAGAGAGTAAGCATAGCAACTTCAAATCCAGTGCAGCTATTTTGCAGTATTTGAAATATTATTTTTAGCTACATTTAAGTAGTCATTTGCAAGAGTCTACATTATTCACAATTACACAATTATTTATGATTTAATATTTTACTGATATTCTTAAATTAATTTCTCACACAGGATCCCTATAAGCTTTCTTTAATTCCTAAAATAAGGAAAAACAAAGTGTTTTGTGAGTATATTTGAGTATATGAGAGGCAGCTCCTTCGATGTGCTTGTAAATAATCATGACAGAACCAAGGCAGTGCATATCATGCCTCTTAGTCAAGTATCACAAAAGATGCTGAATATCAGATCTTAAGTACATTACTTTGGCAGAATATGCACTATGCAATACTGAAAGTGCTGTAATTTTCATTAGCAACACTAAGACTTTCAGAAATCTCCTAATTGTCTATTCAGGGAAAGTTTCTCAGCTGTCATGTACTGAAATTCATTTGACATCTAAATTTCACAGAAGTCCGGTGTTCTACTATATTTTCTAGGTGAGCTGTTGGTAGTACAAAAAAGTACAGTGCTATGCCTGGAAGTCACAGATCAAATTAATGGTTTAAAGTTTTATTTAAGCTACAATTCTGCCTTTTTCTCTAAGAAGAAAGCCCCTAATAACAACTCATTATAAGGTGCTCCCCCATTTAAGACTGCACAAGAAAACCCTGAGCTGCAAACTGGTGGTGGCTGGGGGAATGTTCTGGGACAGTTTCTCTTCATGCCTGCCCTGTTCAAACACCCTTTCCAAAGCCCTTGCTTTTAGCCACTGCCAAAGACTACACAACAAATTGATTAGCCTTTAGCTTCTGTATTCTTCATCCTTCACTGATGTGTCCTGGGTTCAGCTTCACCTAGTTAAGGATGAGATTTATACAGTTGAAACACTTCAACAAGTATCTTTACTGAGGCCTTGGAAATTCATGGGCAAAAACCTACAGAGAGAAATGAGAACAGGTTACTTAAAAGATCTATCTCCTCCCACAGCATATGTACAGGTTGTGGTTCCCAAGACATTCAGGAGGATATTCTGTTGTGAAGGACTTGAGGCTGTTTTCACTTCAGGCTGTTCTGGCTTCACTGTCAGCCCTGTCCAGTGAAGAAAAACATGCCCAGACCATGGCTGTGACACTCAGGCATGTTTCCAGTGGACAGACATCATTATACTGCCCTGGACTGCATTTGAGGAAGGATGTAGATAAAAACACAGTATCTGTTAAATAATATCTGAGAGAAATGTGGATATGGAAACCATATGCAAAAATTGCAAAGAAGATAGCAGGTAGATTAAATCTTTGGAAGAAAACTAATGTTGGTATATTTAGACTATGAGATCAAACATGAAACCCTTACTTTTCTTCTTTTGTTCTTATTGACAACCTGTTACTGCTTTGATTGCAATTTCCTTCCTGAGACAGAACCAGATGCTCCAGTCAGCAGTATTTTTACACAGGTGCTTGAAGTCCAAGGAGAAGTTCAGCTTCGAGCTACATTTGAAGTGTGTGTATGCCTGCACTTGATTTCCTCAGCATTGACTTCTGCAGCTCTTTCTTTTGAAGACTTGATCAGTCTGAACCTCCAAGTAAATATAGTATGCATTTAAGTTCCTAAACATTCAAATACGTGACTGAAGGTCAAGCCTATTAGACTTGCTTCAACTCACATCATTTATCCTCCCTATTGAAGGTGATGTAACTATGATTCCAGCTAATTAAGTCCATAATATTGAGCTAGAGTGCTTAATATGGCTCAACACAGGCAAATCAAGTTAGCTCTGTCAATTTTCTTTGCCATAATGCATTTTGTTATACAAACATTTCACAGCCTAAGATTTGTAGATTTGCATTTGGGTGCCTTTTTCTCATGGATACATCCAAATTTGCTTGTCTTGTGGTAAAATATCCTTCAGAGGCATTCAATGGCATTGAACTAAATATACCCTAATACTGAAAAAGGCAAAGCCTATTTTACATTCCAGAGAAAATTTATCACCTGTAATTGAGAAAACCAGAGAAATATCCTCCAAGCAGCATCTGGCTAATAACTGCAAACAGAAAAATATCTATCCAGCCATTCTTAGCAATCAGCATTAATTTTTACTGTCTCTGCATAGCTGTTGATAATCACATTCCTGCTAATTTACAGCTATGTTCTAATCCTTAAAACTCTACTGAGATTTTTATTTCAGTACCCGAACAATCGTTTGACAATGTGTGAAGTGGCAGAAGAACAGTAGGAAACCTGAGACCTAGGTTGTGTCCAAGGGTGAATATTCAAGGTAGGAAAGCAAGGAAAATTCCTAACTTAAAGGGGCATCCTAATAATGACTCCATTAGAGAGTGCCTGGTCACAGCCTAGGCTGTTGTCATGCTTTCCTCCTCCATCCTCCTGGTCTGTGGTCACATCATCTGAAAGGATACAGATGCTGGAATTTGCAAAAGCCAGGAATTTTCTTTCTTTCTTTTTGTTCCTTTCTAGGGACAATTAAGGAAATTCCTGTGCTTTTTCTTTGTTTCAAAGCACAGGAATGAGCAAAGCCATTTTACTGAGGTAATCCCAAACAGCCTCAGTTCTGCCTGAAATACACAACAGAGGTGAGCTGGATCACAACACTAATCTGTGTCTTACACACCTGCCAGAGTTCTAAAGATGGACAACACTACATTGTAAATTGCCATTAAAGATTTTGAGATTGAAATCAAAACTGTTTGAATTAGGAAACAAATTAATAATGAATCTCAACTATTAAATTGAATATTAATTGAATATTAATTCAATGTAAACCCAGGGATGGTAGTTGTAATTTTTGCCAATGGAACCTTCACTGGTATGAACTGATTAATACCAGTGTATGGAAGTTAGAGTTGTGATTCTAAAAATCTACAATGAACCTGTATCGTACACTGGAAGTTCTCTTCACATAAGAAGTATTAATTTAAACTTCACTAGGACAAGTATTTTCATATATTTACATGATATCTGCACAACAGTATTAATGTTAAATACTGCTATTCTGGTAATTTCTAACTGGCAAGGCAGAACTCCATGCTGTCTTACCCATTAGGGATGTTATTTAGCTGATATTAAAGGTGAAATATTATTATGTCTTCTAGACATAAATGTACTGCTACAGTGGCCCTCAGTTAAAGAACAAGGAGAGCAAAACCCTTCTATCAAGCTTTCTATGACAAATTAGCATTCAACACTTGCCACTAGGACAGTGCCATTAATTATTCTTGGACAGCACAACAAAGACAACAGGTGCTTGTAGGAAGGCCACACAAAAGGCTTCACATGGAACTAAGAAGCAATTTTCACAACAGTGCCAAGCAATGTACAGACTGAAGAATGTATTTCTTGAAAATTACTGATGCTCCTAAAGAAGGGAAAATTAGCCAGCATTCCCAAGAATATCTTAGGCTTTTAGATTAAATTCACTAGTAAGAAAAATATAAGCAAAGCTGTGGCAAGCTGATCCAGCTCCAGGAAATGAAACATTTTATTACAGATATCTCAACTTCTTTAATTGGCTTTAAGTACAATTTTATGTACAGAAGACAAACTAAAGAAGGAGAACACCTCTCTGATTTCCTAAGCAGTGAGACTAGCTAATGACAGCACCAAAAACTACATAGTATGGGCTGCTAAAATTCTAACCTCAACCTCTGAGTATAAAAAAAATAAAAAAAGAGATGGTCCTAAAACAAGTGAAAAATCCCTTTCTTCCCTTTGTATACAAAATATCTTTACAGTTGTGTCTCTGCCCTCCTCCAGGCAAACCACTTCTAAAATCATTAATATTAAATTTAATATTAATATTAAAGTGTGAAGTTCAGTTGAACTGATTTCAGCAGATAAGTATTTTTAAAAGCAAAATACTCTTGTCCTAGTTTAGATGAGTTTCTAAGTTTGAATCAACGCTTTGCACCTTTCCCCAAGGCCCCTGGGACTCCTGAGATGGGAGAGCCACCAAAAAACTGCAAGTCTATCATGTGGAAAAGTACAGATATCCTTACAGAAGGAGCCCTTATTAAGATCTGGTAAACACTTCTTCATTTGGAATCTTGATCATTCTGTGAATTAATGTGATTCAGGTCACAGCAAAGGAAATCAAAGAAGCTGTGATGGTAGCAATGGAAAAATACAGACTTGAAGAGTAAATTATGTGACCCCAGATTCACATTCTGTGGTAGCATTTTTCATAATTACTTTCTCTTGTGGTACAATCCCACTTTTTAAGAGGATAATATTTAAGTTCCAGTACTTTAAAAAAAGAATGCAAACACAACAGTGATCCCTAGACATTTCTGTGATTTATCTACTATACTATTTAAGTTCTTGCCCTGGGCATTTAAAATAACCATGATAAAGTCATGATCAATATAATATATGTTTTTATCTTTAATATCTATATCAATATTAAACTTCTGGTTTTATGCAGTGATAATGATCCCCAAAGTATTATTTTTTTTTTAGTGAACTATTAAGATACTTTTAAAAAATCAATAAGAAGACTGACATAATATATATATCACAAAAGATCCATAAAAACATATTTAAGATTTCACTCTCTTTCACTGGGATAGTAAATAGTAACTAATTCTCTCAGTAGAGTAAAAGATGTGTAAATTTAACTGAATTTAACTAAATACTCAATTCACATAGAAGAGATGTGAAAGGTAACATCAGTATTTATAAATCAGTGTCTGTACATCTTGTCAATTAAAAAAACCCCAAGGATAAATAATACTTATTAGCCTCTCCCTTTTGAGAGTTGGCGGTTAACCCTTATAGAATATCTTAATAATTAATGTACTATTATGTGTTCACTTTGCATATATAATCACCACACACACATTAGTGGAGGTTGATCCACTGGAAAATTAGATTTATTTCTATATTTAATGGAAGGTTATGTGAAACCAAGCAAATGCATAAGCACCTATTTCATGAAAATCTGAAGTAACTCCAATAAAGATTTGGATTGCAAATCAGTGATTCCCCCTACTTATTTCATTTTAATCCCCTTTTAAAGCACATTCTACAAGAAAGGAAGCTCTTACTCCTGTGGGAGATAAGTGTAAGAGCAAAAATGGAACAGATCCTGGAAACATTAAAATTAATGATGTCTGAAAAATCATTATGGCTATAAACCTTGAGCCTGACAGTTTTAATTCAAAGCTCACAAAAACTGAGAAACAGTTAAATAAACTGAAGGACCAGATGGTCTCAGCCTTTAGGGAATTCACTACAGACAGATAAATTGGGAAACAAGAGTCAACAGTTAGAAACTAAAGATGTTCTGAAGTGTTTTGAAGGGTCTGATTTCTGAAGAAAAACTTGAGAAGATAATTTTTCTAAAGAAAAGCTAAAAATGAACTATATTCCTGAAGACTGATTTTCTGAGACATTTTTCGAGACTTATATTCCAAAAGGGTGAGATTGGGTATCTCTATGCCCAAATTCAGATCACTGAAATTAATTATTTCCTAAGAATAGACATCAATATTTACATTTAGAACAATAGAATGGTTAGGGTTAGAAGGAATCTGTTGTATACCTCTTGTATTTCTATGACCTATAATCATTCTTAAAATTCTTTCAAATTTATGAAGCAAGAAGGAAAAATCCACCAAAATCTTTGCCTTAGTACCACAGACTGAGGAGGGAAGGGAAAAGGGGAAGAGTAATGTCCTCTCTGCTTGAGTATCTCTCATTTAGTCTTGACTTGCATCTTGCACCTTGAAGATCATCAAGCTCCAGCCCCTCTGCCATGGGCAGGGAAGCAATTTGTCAGAGGAGAAAGAAAATTTTCTCCCTCTTTGGTTGGACTTGACTGAAGATCTAAATTAATTGCAGTGTATTTTTCATTAAGTTCCATGGATACAGTGAAGGACAAGCACAGGAATTAATTACCCCAAACTCTTTAGCCTTTGTGCCTTTCACAAGAGAAAAGAATTTTTTTCTGTATTTGTTTGCTAAAAGTGTAATTATTCAGGAATTCTCATGTTTATAGTACCAGGTTGAATGTAGATTTAAAAGTAGTAGTCAAACATCTTAATTACTCAGCCTTTCAATCAATGTTCCGTATAGAATTATTTACATGCTTTTGTTAATTCTTACTGTTCATTTGTACACACAAACCTAATACAATATCACAAGTGGATCTGGAAACCATACTGTCCCTCTTGACAGAAAAAAAACCCCAAAGATGAAAAGGATATGAAAACTGAATTGCTACATCAGCCTTTAGGGGTCTCTCTTTAGGTCAAAACTTTATATTCACACAGATAATAATTGCTGGTTCCTTCTTCTCTTACCCCAGTTTCTTTCTCAAGAGTTCTTTATACATTATGGCAAATGCTGAAGAATTACAATTTCAAGCTTCTGAAAAAGCCATGTAATTAATCTATGCATGTGGAAGAAAAGAGTAGTAGCAGTAAAATTTCCTGCTCTGACTTTTCTAGCTGCCCAGCATGTGAAAGAAGGTGGGGCATTTTCATAAATAAGCATTTCACATCAAACCTATGCCAACTATGACAGAAAATAAATTATTTACATAAAACTTAAGATAAATAGTAATGCTTTCAAGTCTGTAATGAGCAGACTTCAATTTTATTTGCATCTCAATAACTCTCACCTTTCAAAACTAGCACTTTTGATGCATCATTTACAGGCTAACAATTACAAGCATATTTACAAGTTTCAACTCCTATTTTCTGTTATTGTAGACTAATTTTCTGTAGGTAAGCTTGAAAACAGACATCTGACATCAGAATGGTCTAGGCCATGTACAGAAATAAACAATTTCACAGTAACAGAACCGAGTCCATCGATTCTTAATATGGAAAGGCAGCTATTTCTAGAGACAAACAGCAGTGATAAGTATCTCACTTCTAATATAACAAAGGGGCCAATTTACTTCTCTGATAAGAATTGGTAATATTCAGGCTTTAAGAGAGGTTGTATTTTACTTTATGATTTTGTCCATCACTTGGCCTTGCTCAGAGTAAATCTCTTTGATCCTCATAAGGACAACATGGAATAGATCAGTCACGCCAAGTAAATATTTATTTATTTCAGCTTCCCCATCTAAATTTAGTCCAGTGAACATTTCAGAAAAGAAAAAGGAAAACTCAGATTACATCTAACAAGAATAATGACACAGCAGACCTCTACTTTCTACAATCTGCAGAAGTAAGAAAAGCAGAAAGCTCTTGCATTGAGTTACTGCTTGCTCCTCATGTCAAAATCAACAGTGCAAAGGTGGGCACACCTGCCTTAAATCACAGTCCTTTCCACATATCACCACACTGTCAATAATCAGGAGAATAAAAGGTTCTCTTTGGCTGACTCACATGACTATCTAACAACTGGAAGTTATTACTCTGATATGAACTGACTTTTCTTAAAGAAAAGTGAAAAATTATACAAGTGCTGATTAATGTAGTTGACCACAATCAGACTGAATTGTTGCAAGTAATCAGAGAACAAAGATCCTAAGGAAGGACTATTAAATTAAAAACTCAGAATAATAAAGAACTATTCTATTGTTTGAATATACAACTCTGGAAGTGACTGCCAGAATGACAGAGCAGGTGCTTTTCAATAGGAGTGCAGAATATGAATCTTTGAGCTCAGATGATCAGATCCTGTCAGCGACCCTCCAGTGCTTTTATGATTATTTTCTAGTAAGGTATGCACAACGACTGCACTTGGAATGTGCATGTCTATTATCCTCTTTTATTACAATCACACATTTAGTTTGATCAATTTGTATATTTAGGACTGAAACATGTTATTAAAAACTGAAATATAATGAGTTTTATCCAGATTCTCTAAACTTATGTCAGTAGCAGTCATTATTTTAATTTAGGTATTTATAGAAGTTCATGGAGCAGTTGCTGAGCTATTTTTACATGGCTTCATTGCACATATTTAAATAACAGAAAAAATTTGCCAAGGAAAAAGATTCTATGGCAAATCAACAATATAAAATGTAGCTCAATGAGTACTATGTATCACTTTTTTCCAATTATCTAATTTAGTTGTTTTCTAATTATCTGTCTAGCTGTTACAGGGATGGTCTCCAAGGAGTTTGTCTAATGATCATTCATTGAATTTCTTTAATTTGAAGGAAAATAATTAGTGCTTTCACAACAAAAACATCAGTGATGTAAAGGCAAACAGGTGAATACTAAATACAGGAATTGAAAGCTGCTTGGTTAATGTGGTACATAACACAGGAATAATATTTTGACTGGTTTTCCAAGTTTGCTGAAAAGATTTCAATAGAAACTGAAGAATTTTCTACACCTGTGAAATCTGAAGTTCTTCCCTCCACATTGTTATCTTGGCCGAAATATTAGAGGATCACGGGAAAAAGTAAATTAATAAAGCTTTCCCAAAAGCAAACCCATGTTATTTATTATTATTACCAAAATATACTTTGCATATGGGTCTTACCTCTCAAATTTTCTCAGAGATGTGGAAATAATAATTTCTATCTCTTGAAATCCTTCCCATGAATTCCTGGTAAGGTTATTACTGGTAAACACCCACAATCATCCTTTCTCATTATGCTACACATGCATATTGTGAATTATAATTTCTCATAGTACCAAGCCCACAAGTCAATATTTCTATAAAATTTCTAGAGCAGTGTTAGTAGGTTACACTCTTAACTATTTTTCTAGGAGATTGTACTGTTCCTCTCCCAACTTCTAAAATCAGAATGACATCCTGTTCCCCTGAAAATAGTGAGAACTCTTGCCTTTCATTAGAAGCCAGCTTTCAACCCAAGACTGTATTTTAACAGACCTTGTTAAACAATGATTAGTTTCTTGACAGAGCATTATCTGATAACTAAACTAATAAAATACTCACCCCTTTTTCACAATGTTGTGTGTTACTTGTACAGAAACCACTGAGTTGCATCTCCACTACTCCAAGCTTACATGAGATTTACCAGGGTAAAAATGGACCCATCCCCCTGAGGCAGAATACTTCCCTTGTGTCCTTCAAGTAATTTATCTCAGCATCAATCTGTTTTCAATTCACTTGACAAAACCACTTTTCTCTATTTTACATACATTATGCAGTGCATGTACAATTTTAAAAGCATAGATACATTTCTGAGTGGAATGCTAATAAAGATATTGCTGTGTTCAGAGCTAATTTCATTATTTTTCACAGCTACTGGTCATTTATTGTAATACCTGACCCTGTACACTTTCAGCATTTTAGTAACATTTTCAATGTTATACTGACCTTTGTCAATGTGTTCAATTGGGCTACCTTTGTAATGGAACTTGTGACAAGAATTTGTCCCTAGCAATGTGAATTAGGTTTTCACTGTATTTACAAAAAAAAAAAAGAAAAATAGTATCAATTCTAAGTATATGCTTCCCTAATTCCTGTTCTTTGAAAACTGAGATCAGAGACAGTGCAACATATTCTGCCACCTGAAAAATCTTTGTTGGCTTCTTTGAAGTAAAAGAAAAACATGGAAATGTTTAGGCAATAAATCTGTAAAAAAAATAACTTTCTCCAACTTGTTTGCTTATAGTTTCATCAGCAGCTACACAGACTGCCATTGTTACTGATGTAGCAAATGTAATTTGGAATATTTGTAAGAAACCTTATCTAAAGCGAGAAATGTAAACACCACCATCAATATTCATAAAGATTTAAAATTATAGGTCTATAATGGATGAAGAGTCCCAGAGAGGCCACATCTGTCAGTAATCACCATTAATTAAGTTTTTCTGAGTTACACTGCATTGAAGAGTAGCTGCAAGAGCAGAGACCATATGAAACCACTGGATCTAAGTACCAAAACTTTCCCAGAAATGGTATCTCTTTTATTTTGGTTGTGTGCTAAGTAAACAGCCAAAAAAAAAAAAAAAAGCCTTATTTTTCTCCAGCAAACAGACATCTTTTTAAATTTATCAGATACAATCATGATATACAGTCTGCCTACTATTTTCCACAGTATTATATTTGTATGATATTTTGCTCAGAGGATCATGGGAAGACTATTTAAACAATTAAAGCTTACTGGAAAAAATCCAGTAAAAGTTTTATTATTTATCATGTCCAAAATACCCACTGGATATTTTTTGTAGATTTTGATTGAAGAATCTATCATTCAAAATAATTTATACTTTAGGCAATCATAACACTCATATTTATAGTTACTGAAAATAAAATTCTTTTACCAAACATTCAGTTAGGATTACCAAAAATACCCCTAAAAAACCCCCAATAACAGACCTTTCAAACCCCTCTCCACCTAAGGGAGCAGCACATCACTTAATAGATGATATTCTGCCTTTATATGATAATAAATCACCAATTTATTGAAAATTTCTGCACAGCCAAAGTGCACCTGTGTATTCAGCCCCTACCCAGACCTCCTCTATGGTGAGTTTTTCTGCCTCTTGCAGAATGGAAGTCACCTTATCTGCAGAGCCAAAGCAGAAGCATCACAAGCAGGGCAAGATGTGCCTGACAGCTTCTTTTGCCAAGAGAAGAGAAAGGAAAAATATTCAAAAATAGCACAAAAGAGCTGAATACCAGCTGAAGTGATAAGCAGTGCATTAGTACATTATTGGAAAAAGAAACAAATTATCTGATTAGTTTCTCATGTACTGCCTTCCTCTAGAGGAATCAGAATCAATGGAAAAACTAAATCCTAAAAAAAAGGACATAAAGAACACCACAGTAAAAAGAAAGGGAAACAAAAATGTCGTAGAAAAAACTGGAAAATTAGTGGAAGTAAAGTAGGTGAAAGCAAATCTGATTGTCTTAATTTGTAATGATTACTCAAGACTTGTTCAGTGAGTAAGCAAATCCCTCATGGCCAAGGCTTCAGAAGGTCTGACTTAAGTTCTAAGGAATTCTTAAACAAGGATTTAAAAAAAACAAAAACAACCCCAAAAAACCCCCATAGGTTATTTCTTTAAAAAACTAATTTTTCCAAGATGATGTGGAAAAGTAAGAGGATGGCATTGTGACAATGTCAGAGCACATGAAATTCATAGAGTAGCTGATCTTAAACCTTAAGTCCTTCATGGAGGACTCTTTTAGCTGTGATTTGTGTGTACCTAACGCTCTGGGAAGTCAATCAGAAAGAGAATGGCCTGTCATGTCAATAATCACTGAAGCAGGATTTACTACTGTAATATTTCTGTACTTTGTCACGGATTTGTAACAGGTACAGCTAGAATGAATTCACTGCTCTAACTTGTCCTATTCTACAAGCCTCACAACCTGTTGGAATACAAGAAATCCCAAGTTTGTCTGAACACTGATAGGCATTATGAACCTGAAAATGGAGACACTTCTTTCAAAGAGTATGAGATTTTTGAGTCCTTACAAAACAGTCACAGAGCCTGCAAAAGCTTCTTGTGATTAGGCAGTGAGGAGCAGGATTTATTCCAACAAACAGTCTAACTGCATCAGCTCTAAACATTTATCTTGCTGCTTAAGGGTTTAATGTGCTTGTACTACAAAGTAAGTATTCAGGAGCCAATACTATAGGAAAATATAAACAGATATAAGATGACAAAAGCAGCTGGCTGTCTTGACATGCTCTGTCAGCAGATTTGTGAAAATGTTATGTACCTGAGGCTCCTCTCTGAGTTCTCCTTCATTCTGCTTCATTCAAGATTTGCATGCTTGTTTACTTTATGGAGATAAAGTCTGAGAAATTAATGTGTATATTTACTGAATTTTAGATCATGCTTTGCCTGGGTTGCCTGCATGACTCTGTTAAGCAACATAATGGCAGTAAATTTATATTTACTGCATTTTCATTTTGTTGCCATTCATAGCGCATTAAAAAAACAACCCTGGAATAATTTCTTTTATCCTTTTGTGGTATTTCTTTAAATTAATGTTAATATAAGGGAGCAAGGGATTGTAAATGAGCTGCTAAGACAGCTACTATTATGTAACAGTATGAAACTGTTGATAATGACATCTCAATGATGTTACTGTCAAGCAAATCACCCTGGGCATGTGCTTGGGTTCTGCAGCCTCCCCAGTAATTTCTGAACATTGTGTTGTGCAAGTGTCCATCTCATGTTGTTACACAGCTTTTGGAGCTACAGTGATGCCAAGGGAGAAAGAGCATACAGCAGCTCTCAGGATGTAGTTCCACACTGAAAACTGACTACATGCTAATTTCTTACTGGGACAGTGACAGGTCAGTCAGTTCTTCCTGCATGGATTAACAGATAAAAACACAACTAGATGAAATAGCAAGGTGAGATGGAGAGAGAGGGAAAGGAAAAATAGGTTTTCAAGACTGATTAAGCAAAGAAAGACAAAGTTGTTCTACATGGCAGAAGTACTATAGAATGAGGCCCTGGCAGTCCACAGGAAAATCTTTGGGAAAACATCTGGAGAATGCACCTGTGTTAAGAATATATGTAAGTAATGATCAAGAAAAGTTAGAACAAGTTATTAAAAGTTGTAAAGTTAAACTGTACTTAGACATTCCTGTTGATACCTTCCTTCATAACTAAGTGGTCTTAATTCAATTTAGCTGAAATTCATTCCTAAATTAATTAAATTCAGCTGAACTGAGTCAAAACTGCTTTGATTCTGGATAAGGGTGCCTACTTAGAGTTTCACTTAAACACTTTCAAAATTCATTCAGATTAATTTTCCTCTGTGTCTGCACATAGGCAAAACCCTTAAACTGATTACAAAGGCAACTGAAGAAATCATGCATGGAGTGCCACTAGAAACATATTTCCAGGATAATATCTTCAGCAGCTCAGAACTTATTACTTTTTAACACATTTTTTTGGTCATTATTTCCATTTTAATGCATTATTTCAATATCTACATGTTGACACCTACACAGGAGAGAAGCTTGTGCTCTTGCAAACCCTCTCAACTGCTAAGTAAGATGGGGTTCATATCATTAGTTCTTTGTAAATCAGCATTGTATGTTTTCACAGCAGCACAAAAGAACCTACTAGCAAAGCTAATGACAGAAAAACAGAAGAAAGAGTTTTAGTCCTAGAAGAATTTTCCTACACTTTTTCTTCTTCATAGTTGCATGAAGACATCACCATAGCTGTATGTGAAAGCTGCAGCCTGTTCCTTTCTGGTGCTGATGATGTTTAATTTAGTGTCCTAAAGTTTTGAACCTCACTCCAGTACTTGTTCACTGAGCTGAACAAACCTCTCCTCCCTGACTCTTCAGGTTATATAACAACCTCACATGACACATCTGCACATTCTGCCTACAGAAGGCATATTTCATTTTTGATTCTCCTACCCATTTCCCAGTTGAAGAAGACGCTTTTCATTTTAAAGGAAACTTATTCTCAGGTCCCAATAATTATTAAAAACTTCCATAATCCATCGGACTACAATATAGGGCAAAGGAGATTTACTGCTGTACCACTTACAAGGACACTGAGAAATCTGAAAATACATGGTACCTCTTATTGACTGTACAAATGTCCTGAAAACAGGAAGCATAGTGGAAAGAAAACCAGCATCATTCATGTATCTTATCCTTCCTAGTGGCAGTAGTGTTTTAGAAGAAACAGAATTGCCAAAGCATATATACTAGATAGAGCAACTGGTACTAGCATAAACCTGAACAAATGTTACCATATATCAAGGATTAGCAGATAATTACAAAAAGCAACTGATTACCAGTTCATGCTGATAGTGTCTGAACTATCTTACTTCTGCTGATGGTTTAAGTTTGATTTATATTAGAGTATCCCTGAGTTTAATGCTAAATGAAAAAAATAACCTTTTAGAATTTTTAAAATGAGAACAGAAAATAGTGCCCTAGTCACTTTATGTTTGTTTTTTTGTTTTTTTTAAGGTGCTAACAAACTGGATAAAGTATTTTCAGGAATACACATATTGTTAGCCAAAATAAACCCAGACTTCAGTGCAGTGATTTCATTGGGATTATACAGCAGTAAATCAGGCCCAAGTAGTGCAGCAGTATGCTGAGTATTTATTGCAGACAGTCAGTTATCAATAGATTTTAACATTCACTGCTAGTTTTCAACTATGTCTAGAGTGATTTTCCACACATCAATGAACTCCTGAGAACCAAGAAACTGAGAAGCACTGTAGCAAAAGGTACCCAGTGAGTCTGATTTCTTTGAAAGTTCCGTCCTTACAGAAATTCTTTCAGTTGCACTGTAGAGGAAAACTTATTGCTGAAGCTTGATGCTGCCATCTGATTCTATTTGTTATTTGACAGAATTGAACTAAGCTCTAAGTACGATGGGTACCCAGTGCATCTGGGTAAGATGCATTTTATTTAAATATAATACATACATCCTGACATATACTCACATTAGACAGTTATTTACTACAGACTTCGCTAAAATCAAACATAAAACTTCTGAAAAGTAAGGATTAAAATACAGTCAAGAACTCTGAAATTGCACAAGACTGAAAACCATAGTTCAGGTGAACAGGGGCTGATAAAATAGTTTGAGATACATATTTAATTCTATGTGGAAATTAGGAATTTACACATTAAAATTATCAGTACTGCTTAAATAGTATGTTTGATATTCTGTGGCATTTCTGTAGATGACTGCTATCATCAGAAGTGCAGTGATAAAGGCTGAAGAAACACAACATAGCTGTAAATAACTCTCCAGTTCAATGACTCTGATAATTACATGCAACTTTGCTAGACTATATTTAGTAAGAGTTTTGAATCTGTTAAGACACTTTACACAGTACTGATCAAACAGAGCTTATAAAATATAAGAGGTTTTCTGCAATAAAATGTCACAGAAATGCATTTTTTTTCTTCAAGTGTGAAGTCCAAAGATTGCTTTTTCCCCCTTAAAACAGCAGCATATGCTGGTCAGTGAAGCATACACTACACAGCTGTTACATCTACTGTATGACCTGTACATATCGAATTAGCCATTGTGTTTTTCAATTCTGGTTCATCAGGGTTCTGGTCTGAAGGGCTTTAACCTACATTTAGGAGAAAAACACAATTCATTGTTATCTTGTCTATCCAAATTCATAGCCCACAGCCTATTTTGAGCTAAAACAATTGGCCTATTTATTTTTCCTCTTTTTTTTTTTTTTAATTCATAGCAGTCATGCAGGGTGTATGAAAAAAAAATTCAGTGTAAGGATTAATGGCAGAAAAACTCCAGGACTGTAGTTTGATATGTATAAATATGTATTCCCATGCACACAGAGAGGATGTGGACTTTTTAACAATCATCATCACTCCTCAGGTTTGTACATTTGCATTCTTGGCACATTAAGAAAAAGAACTATTTCTACACAGAATAATAAACATAATGCAGCTTCCTGAACATGTAAATCCAAGTGTGGTACTGTAAGACCTAAACAACTAAGATGTACCAAAAGTTGAGATAACTTTTCTCCAGAAAAAAGAACCAATTTCCTGTATTGACCATCTTCTGGATACACTCTATTGTTGAGGAAATCCATGAGGCATACAAGATCTGTGTAAGAGAGATTTACCACTGCATTTCCATTTCTAGATATACCTCTCTCCCAAAGCTTCCAACCTACTGGATTCCTACCAGAGGAAAGAAATGAGTCAAAATGGAATTTCGGACTTACCTTTTGCAGCTTTTCTTAGATCCTTAAATTCAACACTTTTCACGGGCATTTGAAATAACATTGGATTCAAGACTCTTCCTGAAGTACTGAATATTTCTAGCTATTTTAAGTACAGCTGTAACTTTTGGTTAGTGTTGTTTTAAATTATGTTTTAGTTACTCATTCATGTCAGGAGAAGAAAGCAGTAAAAGGCCTGGGTGAAGAATCATTTAAACCCATTTGTTTTTCTCAAATTCATTAAGGAAATCCCCCTTTATTTCATCATGAAGTTTTCTCAGAAACTAAAGAAAGCTGTTATGAGTTTCATTCACTAAAACAAGATTATGAAGGCAATTAACTTCACAAAGAATGGCTGTCCATGTATGAAGTCAAACAATGAATATCTGTGTAGAATTCCTTTCTCTGTAAAGCAGAGCTTATATGCTTCATTACAAACTAACCCAGCATTAAAAATAGCAAGTTCCTTCACTGAGGATTTGGAAACTCAATTAACACCTGTAAGTTCCTTCACTTTCTGGGACATTTTGGGAGCACAATAACAATAATTCAGAATAACAAACTAACTCTTATGTAGAACTATGGAAGTTTAAAAATGGGATTCTTATAACTCACAATCGGGAAATAATGGTCCCATATATATTGTATTCAATTACTTTTCAGCAAATTTACAAGCTTTCCTTGATATATTTGATATATTATGCTAACCATACATAAATCAATAATGCAGAAAGAGCTCACAGCATAAACATGAACCAGCACATCAATATTAATTTTGCTAAGAAATATTTTTTTCATTGAGATGGGCTCAAGAAATACTATTTACATCTTTGTGAGATGCCTGCTGGGACAGTAGTCATGCACTTTACGTTCTATTTTCAAAGTGTAGCACATGACACTCAGTTTAAAATGACAGACAAGAGTGAATCATAATAGTCACAGACAACTCTCCTAGTATCACAAGTCTTGTCAAAGTTTTTTTTGTTAAAAAAAAACAAGTAAACAACTTTCTCCTCCTCCCTCACCACAAAAATCTCTCCCTCTTCCCACACACTCAAACACTAGATGTTATAGCAGAGAATGATCTCTTGAGAACTGTAAACTCAGGAAATTGATTATAGTAAGTTCACTATTTCCACACCTCCCCTCCTTTCCTCACGCTCTTCTACTTAATTTTCCCTCTGTATTTTTTTTAGGAGACATGTTCAAAGTTCAGAAAATAAGCTCAAATACCTACTAGGCATCATAAACATGTATTATTACTCATTCATGTGCACTACCCTTCCAGAACAACTGTTGTTAACCCCATACACACAGAAAGCAAGATTCCAGTTCTCAAAACTACGCAACATGGAAACGTGGAATTATTAAGTTTGGAAAAATCCTCTAAAATCACCAAGGCAACAGTTAACTCAGCACTACCATGTTCACTGCTAACCATATCCCCAATACAACATCCACATGTTTTTTGAGCTCTTTCTGAATGTCTTGAACATATTTTTTAAGTTACTTGAACAACTTCACCACTTGCCTGGGAAGCCTGCTCTAACAACCCTCTCCATGAGGAAATTTTTCCTGATATCTAATCTAAACCTCCCCTGGTGAAACTTGAGGCCATTTCCTCTTGTTATGGCACTGTTACCTGAGAGAAAAGACTGAACCCCATCTGACTACAATCTTTTTTAAGGTGCTGTAAAGGCATGGTCCTCCCATGCCTCCTTTTCTCCAGGATAAACACCCCCAGCCCCCTCAGCCGCTGCTCACAGGACTTGTGCTCCAGCCCCTTCCCCAGCTCCACTGCCTTCTCTGGACTCGCTCCAGCCCCTCAGTGTCTGTGTTGGGAGTGAGGGGCCCAAAACTGAGCACTGAGGCCTCACCAGTGCCAAGCACAGCAGGACAATTCCTGCCCTGCTCCCGCTGGCCACGCCGTCTCATACCAGCCAGGTACAATTCCATGATGAAGTTATTTCACAGACTCACAAAATATGCTGAGTTTGAACGGACCCACGAGGATCATTGACTCCAACTCTGAGCCCTTTCTGGGACACACCAGGAATTACACCACATGCCTGACCATGTTCTCCAAACACTTGATCTCTGTCAGGCTGGAGCTGTGACCACTTCCCTGGGGAGCCTGTTCCAGTGCTCAGCCACCCTCTGGGTGAAGAACCTTGCCATAACATCCAACCTAAACCTCCCTCAGGCCATTCCTTCAGGCCATTTGTATAAACATTGGTGAATGTGCACGTATGCTCATAGGTGAATACAAGTTTATCATTCTTTTCATACAGTAGAAAATGACAGAATTTTACATTGCTTTTTAAAATAACGTAAAAATTAATTCTTATAGATGAAATAATTATATATTTTTACTGAACACCACCTTAATACATCAACAAAAACTAGTGCAAGATTTTTTTACTTCACAGAATTTTGTATCTCTTTTTAGAGACAAGTCAGACTATGCAAAGCACTTCTGAATTCACCCTGACACAGAACACATCTCACAAGTTCTACAAAGTAGTAACAGTCAATTAAGTGAGGAAATATTAAATCCTCCAACCCAAAAAAGAAATCTTAGAGATTTCTACTATTATGTATTTTTTTCTGGAACTAAAACAGAAATCAGGGGTGAACTCCTCCCAGCTAAGCCCACACAAACCACAGAAACAACAATGCCCTATTAAATAATTTCTTCAGCAAACAACAAGGCAATATTGGCAGAAATATTTTAACTGAAATTTCAGTTCCTGTGTCACAAAGACAGTTCTGAACTACTCTGGTCCTTCCATGAATCAACTCGTCTCTTCATAAGTCACTTTAGAAGAGAGGTTCTATCTAATTGCACCCCTAGGTTTACACTGTGCAGAAAACATAGAGGTAACATACCCACTTCCCAGAAAATGTGCATTCCACTGCTGGTTTCCACTACATACTCAGTAATGACTATCTGTCTGAAGATAGACACATATATACATATCCTTTGGAAAGTTCAACATAATTACTACAACATAGTAATTATGCAAAAATTATAGCAAACTACTACTCAGAAAATCACACAGATTAATTCCTCTATGTATATAAAACCAAAACCCACTCAAAATTCTTTGATACATGACCTCCTGAATGGCTGCATTTTCCTGAAGAAATATGCTGACTCTCATAATGAGAAAGGCTCTGTATCCTTGCATGAGCACCTTTATACCACATGGAGAGTTTGACTCTTCCAAAGCAGCCTCCTCAGCTGTGTGCTGTTGATCATTTCCTCAGATTATCACATACAGCTAGAGGTGAAAAAGTCTGGAAACAATCAAGAATTTCTAGTAAAAGAATCCACATTCAGGAAAAAAGTCCAGCCATATCACTTCCTAACAATGAATCTATTTTAGTTATTATAGAATTCTTTGTTACCATAGGTCTATTTGTGGTCCAACATGAGCCAACAAATCAACACTGAAAAGGGGAAAAAAAAAAGCAAAAAAAAGAAGAAAGAAAGAGGAAAGAAAAAGCTTCTAAATGCACTTTCACAGTTACTAAAATTATCAGTTTAGAAACTGGAAATGCCTTCTCTAAAATAGTCAACAATCAATTACCTAAGCAACCATGTAGTGAAAAAGATTTTGAGAAACAAAATGGAATTATTTATTGGACACTGATGCATGCTCTATTATGCAGCATCAATCATTCTCTGAGAAAATAAATATTAAAACAAAGAGTTTAGAAAAAAATAGCTGAAAATACTTACACAGGGAATTCTATAAAAAATGTTAAAAGGGTATTGTTCATACTATAAGAAAATTATAGGCATTTTATTTTATATAATGAGAAAATGTGGGGGCTAAGTCCTCAAAAGTCAATGGAGAAGTGGGACTTGTACTCAATATTGTATGTGGTCATTATTACCTTTGCAGCACCAAGTTAATGTAAAATATGTTCCAACAACTGATGCTGTGTGTTATTAATTGTTATGGTGTCAATGGGGTTTTGTTATGTGGTTTATCTTAATTAGTGTAAAAACTATTATTTAACAGCAGAATGCACATGAAGGAGTCTGATGGTTTATAACAAGGAAACTAATCTCATAATGCCCTTTGGGAAATCCCAAAGAGAACTTTTCTGTAACAAGAGCAATGGAGCTGAAAATCAGAAGACTGTTTTTTACTCAGCCATTGTGGATTAGAGAGTGGCAGCATATCTCTCAGATATATATTGGCAGCATATATAAAATCAGTTGTATTCATGTGCTCAGGAGCAGAAGTTTGTTTCACAAGAAAACAATTGTGTTCAAATAACACAATTTTACATCAAATACAAGTTGCTAATTCTCCCAGTCTCTTTGTTCTTGTATTTATTAATTTCAAGCTATTAATATTTCTTGTCACTTCAGACACACAAGTTTGGACTCCAAACTCTACATAGCACTAACGGAGAATGACTAAATGGCTAGATGAATTTAAGTTTTAAACAAAATACATGTTTCTGAAACATCATTGAAATTTAGAAAACACCCAGATAGCTGGTGTTATTTGCAAAATAAGCTTTGTATCTACTAAAAGAGAAGTGGCAAAGGACAAAAAAAAACCCAAACCAAAAGGGCATGAGCTCATAGTTATACATATTAAAGTTCCTTCTAAGCAGCCATGAAACAGAAAAAAGTGCTAAATTTTTCCCACTTTCAGAAAACATAATGTACATTAATTTTATATGTTAAAACATATGATAAGCCAATACAAGAATTGTAGAAACACTTCTGTATACCTAAGATAATTGACGCTTTTCATGCATGCATTAATAATATTTGGCTCTGTTCCATTTTTCTCAATCCTTAGAAAGATCTGTAAGTGCAGGATGACCATTCACATTATAAAAGGCCACAGAGAAAAGAAAAAAAGAAGATATATTGAACACAGAACACCAAACTACAAACGCTGCAGGTGTCATAGCAGGCATAAATATATGAAGTCACTATTTGAAAAGGAATAAGTGGTATCAATATAAAAAAATGTTTTTTGAGCAAACTGGAGAGGTGCAGTTTGTCTTGTCTAGTTTTGATTTTGAAATCAAACCCTTTAATTACCTGAACGACAGACATTTCAACTTTTTCCATAGCTAGTACTCACTGTACAATCTGAACCCACCTGCAAGCAAATTAATGCTTCCACAGAAAATACTAGTTTATAACTGCTAAATGTTTTTACTTAGTTTTAATTTTATTTTAAAACAAGAATTCCATGGTTGTAATGAGATACCAAGAGGTATTTTTGATACCTCTTAGACATTATGTCTAAGAAAAAAGACAAATATAAAAAAATCCTTGTTTGAATGCAAAAACTAGAATGAAGGTGATTATTTAGAACATTGAATAAATAGACATTATATGTCTGGTTATATTCTAAACCACTATTAAAACCACTAGAGGATTAAATTAAAACAATATATAAAAGATTTTTTAAAAAGTAAAATAAATGTAAATGGATGAAGCAGGTAAAATACAACAAAATTTAAAAAGCCTACATCACATTAAGCTATACCTTCATGACAGTACCCACCTACTCACAGAGAAAGAGAAAGAGTCCTAGACTAGTTACTGTAGGATCAATTTATAAATTTACACCCCAGAAAATTCTCTTGTAAATTACCAGGAAAAATTTTCAAATAATACCATTATCCAAGAGAGGAAGAGCAAAATGCTTTGGGCACTAAGACATGGAAAGAAAATGGAGAAAAGAGAAAAATGGGAAGAAATTTTTCCCAAAGGGAGTGCCTTGATCTGGATGTTTAATCTTGACATGTTTGTAAAATATTTTGAACCAAAATAGACTTTGATATTATGTATTGCATCATTCAGCCCAGTGTTTCTCTGTAATATGCCATACATATAAAACTGAGAAACTAAGTTTTGTTTGCTTGTGTCCTGCTTACTTGGAAATTTTTTCCTTGATTGTGTGTTTTCATTTGTTTCATTGTATGTTTCAATTGTATGCAGTTGTAAAAATAATAGAATGAGAAAAAAAAGAAAAATTATAATCTTGTACTAATGTGTATGATACAGACATACTCAAAGTTCATCCATTTGATGAGGGAAGTGCTGCAATAATCTCTAAAAAGAAAAGTGTGCTGCAAAATCAGAGGCCATCACAATGGAAATGAAGATGTCAACATAATTCATGCCACATTTATGATGTCCATCAACCTACTAGTTCTTACATGCTAGGAAAAAAATACAAAATTATCCTGAGGATATCCTGTGACATCCGGTAGGATAACAGTATTTTGTTGGATGGTATTTTCTTAATATGATGTATGTAGTTATTGAATATTTCAATGTGAATGTTCTCAAGAAGACTGAAAAGTATTTGTATTTATTGTAGCATGGAATGAAAGAAGATCTGGAGTGGGGAACATTTAGTCTGATAGACTGAACCAGAAAAATCAATAATAGCTATCTTCTGTGGAAGCTACAGGAAGTATATTCATTTTGTATTACATTTCTTACAAATTCTATACATTGTTTGAACTCTGAACTTCCTGACCTGATCTGCATGCATCAAAAAAATTCTGTACACATGCATTCTGTAACTGGGAAAAGGTATCCTAAAATGGATGAGCAACCTCACGATAGCAGCAACAGAAATTTTCCCCTTCACAATTCCTCTTCGGATTTTTAATTCTGTGCTTTACCCTGCTCTCTTTCCAATTGGTAGAAATCTTTAAGTTCTTTTCTCCATTCCTGGTAACTTTTACCTACGAATTTACCATTATGTATACATTACATCTATGGTCTGACAATCAAAATTTATTTTATGCAAGACAAAACCTTTTCTTACATAGATTGTATTTTTTCCAGTATGTATCTGAGACAAGAGTATTTCTAAAATTGTATAATAGCTCAACATGGTACGTGCAAGTAATCATAGGATTTTGTCAATGCACTTTAGGATTTGTTTTTGTGGCTAGCATGTCTGGTACCAATTTAACTTTTACCATTTTATCACACAGGCACTACCTGTAATACAACCTGACAAACCCAAAGGTCACTTTGGCTCAGGGCAGAGAAGAAATAAACAGAATTGAAAAGCTGAATGGAATGCATGGAGACTATCATGAAGAATTCAGAAGTCAGGGACTACATGTGAAATACACATTACTGAAATTTCAAAACCTCACTTCCAATTCATTTGTGTGTCCGGAGAATAATTAAAGATAGGAATAGATTTCTCATTGACAAGCATTTTCAATGAAGCTGGAACTATAAATTATGTTAAGAAAATACTTTCTTTAAAGTCAAAGCACAAATACCAAACTTACAGTCCACCATAAACCAAAACTGCACATTTTGTTACCATAGTACAGGAAGTTTAAAGGTTCATTCCATACTGAAGGAATTTTACTGAGGGTCAGAGGGTGGGTTAACTGCCCAAGCAATTATCTCTGCACACTGGAGATATTTTGCAGAATCAGGTTGGAACAGAGATTAGGTTCCAAGTATGTTTCAGGTGCGGCATCAAACAAGAACCAGGCATTGGATTCATATTGAATGGCACTGAAATTCCATGAACTGTTCTCACATTGTCTGAGTTCAAATGTTACATCAGCCTGGTGGTGTGTGATCACCACATCGTTATTGTGACATCCTTAGAGCACAGACAGTTCATGGGACAGAATTGTGCCTCAGGAGCATTCCTGGGATAGGATCTCAGTCTGGGGACCCAGGGTGGGATAATCCCATTAAAGCTTCTTAAACAGAGAGGAAAACAACCAGTGTGTCAAAATACTGTAACAGAAATTTAGAATATATATTTGCCTTTTTTTTCCCCACCCAGCAGAGTCCAGTCAGGCAGCAAAAATGGGATCTAAGAGAAGGCATTTGGCTCTAAGTCTTATCAGAGAAAATTTCTGATCTGCAATAGTGATAAGTGATTCTTTTCAAACTTGCAGCTGGCTACAGTCAGAATTAGATTTAAAGACAAAAAATTGCATATCAAACTGCAAAAAGTATTTTAATTTAGGGTATCTGAAAACACTGCAAATTGGTCTATAAATATATTTGAACATAAGTGGATACAGATATTTTTTAACATGTATGTCCCAAACTTCTCTGAATGGTGGATCAATTTCAGTGTCTTCTAAATTTTTTAATTTTCAAAGTCTATTATTTTTTAACGGTTTTATACTTATTTATTTAAATTTTGATATTTCTTAACCTTTTTGGGATGTTCTACTCCTTAACTGCCAGATCAGGATAATTTATGTACAGAAAACCACAGTCTAAAAATGTATCCATTTCCTAGCATTGCCATGAAATATCACTTCGGATAGTTACAAAAGCTTTGATGGTATTCACAAGAAAGCTTGTGCTCACCTATATCAGCCTTATCCCCTCTACTGCCCACACTTTGCTTCATAAAGATTCAATTTTTTAATTGATTTTAATTGAATTTTTATTAGAAGTTAATTAAATTTGTGATTACCATGTCTACTTGGTAATTTTAATTAGATGTTTTTTCTTCTTCATTATTAATCCTGTGCCAGACAGAGAAAGTCTGTAAGAGTAATCTCAGCATCTAAGATGAAGTTCTAAAGGTCAGCTATAATAAAAGAAGCAATTCTGACCTCTATCACAAATTCTCTGTTTTCCTGAACTTTGTATAGCACAATCAAGTAGGTTTACCTCCAATGAGCAAATATAGAAATAATTTTGTTAGTGGATGATGATAAAGAATCTCATTTTCTGTTATTCTACATATCATCTCTTCAGCAGTGAAGAAATGTAACCAATTTCAGAATGAATTAAGGGAGGGCTTAGCCTAAAACTTTCAGAGAGCAGTGAACGAGAACTTGTTTTCAGGATTCAGTTAAAGGAATAGATCCAGTCTGCTTACTCCCCTACCACATTTAAAGCCCGAGTACACCTTCATGTTAAAACATAAAGCCATGTAACTAACATTTAGCTGAGTCTATAATCTCCTGTACCATGCTCTTACAATCTTCACAAATTCATATACAGGTGATAACTAGAGATCCACCTCATAAAGTCACTTCCATCAGAATACATATATTACATGCACCAAAATGGCTTTGTATGGGAATAAGCTCACTTTCTCCTGGCTTCTTTGTATCATCAGTAGAATTTCCCTTCTCTGTATTGTATGAGGTTCACAGTATATAAGGAAAGATTTTACTGAGATCATTATGATGACATTCTGGTAACATTTTAGGAAGGGGCTTCAAATAACTGGTCTAACTTACTCTACATATTTGACAAGTGCTTGCCAATAAAGAGATTCATTTACTAAAAATGTTGCTACTCGGTTTCTAAAGAGGTACAAAATATATTGGTGGAGCTAATAAAGAAAACTTTCCCATTCTTCTAACCCCAGCTACATATTTCTATATCAATAATACTATCCCATACAATTCAGAATGCTCCAGGGTTGCTTCTTGAAGAAATCTTTTATCTTTTAGATCTCTGACATTTGGTTTTCACCTTATGGATGGCAAACTCATTTCTTTTCAGAGACACCTTTCTTTTTCATATAGACAGACATGTTAAAAGGTGTTCAGAGACAAAAATCAGCTCCATTAAAGGAAACAAATTTAACCTAATCTTCCATTATTAGATGACTCCTTTTAGCAGAAGATCCTGGGAGCACAAAGTACCAAATAATTGGCTGCATGGTCCATACACAGTAAAATGCACCAAACTTCAATCAAAATATTTTCAGGTTCAATTAACCAGTAATATTGTTCAGAAAAGCATCATTTTGTCATAGTAAATATTTTAAGAAATAAGCCTATTAAACTGAGATTCAGTTGAAGGATAACAAAAATTCAGCACTAATACTTAAATTTAATAACATGCTCAGCCAAATACAAAATTCCATTTCCTGCTAGATCAAAATTTAATTGTTACATTTCATTATTTGATAATGACAGTGTATTCTATTAAAAGGCTTATTTACTATTTTCTTCAGCTACTGCTCAAAAATCCAGCAAAACAGTCTCCCTCAGCATAAAGTCCAGAATAGAGTGCAGTATTAGTTATGAAAGTAAAGGTAATTCCCCTAAAATATACATCTCTGCAATGCAAAACCCCATGAGAGTGCATCACTAACACAAGTATTTCCAATTAATTTAAACAGCTTGTTTACACATAGAAAAGCTTGCAGAACTGGACTCAGAGATAGAAAGAACAAGACATTCACTCATCTCTATTCACATCCTGCATTCTGCCTGATTATATTAATGGAATGTTCATTAGCACAACAAAATATGCTTCACCCAATACACCAGTTTAAGCCCACTTACACTTTGAAATTATTAACAAGTTTACAGTGCTAACAGCACATAAAATATGCATTTTATAAATCAGTATTCTGCCTAAAGGTGCTACTGAAAACACTAAATAAATAAAAAAACCAGATAACTTACATTCATAACTGTACTGACTTACCCTGGTAGACGAATTCACCAAAGAACCATCCAGATTGCCAGTGTTGCATTTGAAATTCAAATATAGATCAGGATTGTGATCTGCTTCCCATCTTCCCAAATCAGGAGTCACTGACTTGTCTGAGTTTGCAGATATTTTCTGGTAGGCAGTGCATGTCATTCCTGTGAAACTGGATGGCTTGATCATGAAGGCTTCCAGAGCAATATTACGAGACACCTGTTAAAACATCGAGAATAGTTATGTCACAAACTCATTAACCATATTTGTAATATTGTATGTGCATTGTGTACTCACTGCATATACTCAATAAAGGATTGTGCATGCATACACACACACACACACAGATATATATATTTATATATACACACACACACAAATATATATATATATATATATATATATATACATATATACGTACTCTCGGGGTGAGAAAGAAAACAGAACATTTAAAAATATGATAAAGGATTCTACAGCATAACAGGTTTGCTTCCATCTTTCTTTCTATCTATAGATATAGATACAGATATAGATATGGACAGATAGATATATAGCTATAGATATGTTTCTATTAGTTACATTAGTTATTATTATATCAGTTTTGCAATTCCATCTTTATCAGCTTCAATGGAATCTGGAATTAAAGCAATAGAATTATGAAGTGAATTTGCAACACCAGGCCTAAGAACCATTTCAAAAATGAGTAAGGATGTGCTTTGTACCTAAGAAATGAAACAGGAACCTTGTTAGCTATTTAGTGGCTGAGTGTTTTCACAGATCTTGCTCCATGAGAACACTGATCATGACTGAATGGTTCAATGCAACACCATGTTACAGGTACATTTACGACCTACCCTTCAGCAAAGTGAAGTGTATGGAGATGGAGACTGCAGCAGAGTGCAGAGATGCATCTCTGCCCTTAAACTAGCATTTTTATTTCATCACAAGCCTGTGCATGAGACAAACAGCTCGTGTTACTGCAGGTGGACTGCCTCAGACTGGTACCAAACTGATAGGACTAGGTGGTTTCTGCTTCCAGGCACAGATTGTTTAGTGTTCTGTGGACCTGGCAGTGCTGGATTAATGTGGACTCAATGATCTTAATGGTCTTTGACCACCTAAATGATTCTATGATTCAATGTTATATGGCTGACACAGTTTATAGAGTTTCTTTTTTTTTTCCTTTGGAACTGAACTAGAAACTATTGACTACCTAAGCTGTGGGTGTTTTATTTGCTGTTTTCTAAAATAAAGAAAGCAGATGCAATTTCTGTGAGACAGTTTCCTGGCTGGCCTCCCAAAGGAACAGACATGTTTGTTATGGCGTAAGATGACACCAGAAATACCCCACAGCTTTTGTTTATTTACAAATTGCACTCAACAGTAAACTACTTCTCCTACAGAAAACCACAAGAAGCTAAAAGATAAAGCATGGCAAAACAGTTAGTGACACATATCTAAGTCTGAGTACATGGAATTACTCTTTTCAGTAATGTCAGCATCTTCCTGAAGCAATGACAGGGAAAAAACCTCAACCTTTGTAACTTGACATTTGAAAGGAAGACAAGTATAAAACAACAGAGCCCTCCTAGCTGTCATATTGCAAAATACTTCTAAAAGTTTCATTATTTTCATTATGCATTTAATATAAATACTTTTAGCAAATTTGATTCTTTCATGTAAATGAGAATTAAATAAAAAACTTCCTTTAAGAAACATCCAATATGTTTTTCTACCTGTCTGAAACACTGCTTTTCTAAAAACATACAGTGAACAAACTAAGGCTATTATGTTATTTGTCTTCCTCTATAATTCACTTAAGTCTATATTTTTTTAAATTTTTTATATTTTATTTTTATACATTTTTCCTGTGATTGACTCTGTACCTGAACTCACGTTTAAATAATGTTTCTTTTAAATGCAGTGGACAATTAAGAAAAGATAAGGCTGTTTAAAAGCAAGCAACCAAACAAACTAGCCCAAGGAATGATAAGGCTTTAAAGTATTTATCTAAACTTCTGAAAGGATAACTTTCAAGTCTCTGATTTAGATGTATTTCTGTATATCTATTTAGATGTTGAAGCTGACAAGAAGACAAAATCTCCAAACAACAACCTCTCAGTATCCAAGCGACATACTTGTGTCCACTTGTGTAGGTGGAGGACAAGAGTTAAAAATTAGTTCTAACAGGTTTTTGCTTCTAAAAACACTAAAACTAATCCCAAATTAGTAATGTTTAGGACACGATAGATCTTTGTTAATATTGTGCTAAATACTTTAATCAATAGTTGTCCAGAAGCCTCTTGGTAAGGTGTATTAAAATCTTCCAAATACAAGGATCTTGTCTTTTATTGTCTGACATGTTGCTGTCAGTCACTCACTCAGCTTGGACCTTTCAAAATAAAGCCATATACTATAGTAGCTTTAAAAATAGAAACTGAATGAATAGTAACAACATTAGAAAGATATTGTCAAAATATCACAAGATGTATTGTCACAATAAATACAACTGATCAAAGAAAACCACTTTCAAATACCATTGGTAATATTAAAAAATATATTTTGGTCTTGCAAATAGAATTCAAGACCAAAAAAAAAATCTTACCAAAATGTTTTGTAATTTTTTGAATTACCTTTGATATAACTTGAACCTTGCTGGTCAGTATTTGACTTGCAATCTGTTCCACACATCGTACAATCCTGGTGCAGGCTTTGTCTTCCTTTTGAGCCATCCACAACACGTGGTCATCCACCAGCATGATATTGCTGGCAATCTCAATGAGAGCATCCCCAATCTGGAAGACAAAAAAATCAAATCAAAACAAAAAAAGAGTATTGTCTGTAAAACTCAAAAAGTAAGAAAATAACAGATAAGGGTACAAATGAAGGCAGGCACCTTATTTCTCTTGGTAACCATCATTGAAAGGCAGTTTTGATTCTATGAAAAAATTTAAATGGACTGAAAAATAAAACCAAGATAGGAAAAGTGCAACTCACATCAAGAAAGAGCTTTTTAATTCACAACTTGAAAGCTTATCTTCTAGATAAACCAGACAAATTGAGTCATCTCAATAAACAGAATTCCAGAATTATCACCCTTTTTCTTAAACTAATTAAAATTGGCCATGCCCTTCTAAAGAACTGCTTCATGTTCAATCAAAGAACTTTGAAAGGAGGGCTGGGGGTAAGGAAAAAAAAGAGAGGGAAAATATATTTGAAACACATCTTTGTTATAGACATAGTGAAGTAAATTTGAGATAGAGCTCAGGTGCTGATATAAATTTAGATCATCTCATTAGCCATAGCTTTGATAGTTTTAATCCAAACTATCCTAATCCAAATTAACAATCCTTGTTTCGCCAGGTGACATTTCACAGATTTTGATAACTGCATGTTTGAAATTTTATTAGTAGTTACATTTAGAAATAAGTATCACTGTGAATATCTTTGTAATTAATTTAAGCTGGAATAAAAATGCTTGCTTTTTAAAATTCAAAAACTTAATTTGAGTAAAATTTCAAAGTCAACATGACCACGTTACCAATATTTTTGAAGGCAAAGATATGGAAAAGACATTCCCTGTTGTCACAAATAAACCTGAATAAAATGTATGTAGAAGAGAAAAAACAACTGAGAAATATTGCTAAAGAAAAGTTCAAGAAGCCAAAAAGTCACACTAATAAGAAACAGAAAAATAAGGCAAATACACAGATGATTTGGTGAATGGAAAACAGAAATTCAGTAATGGTGAAAAAGATTAAAAAGATATGACGTTAAGTCTGCATTTTCAATAAAAAATACAAAACTTTCACATGCATTGCAAAGGAAACAAATAATAAGACTATATGTGAAATTTTATGTGACTGTTCCTGAAATATTGAATCTATTTTTGAGAACATAATTACTAGATAATTCTAGATGGCTTTTGACAATGTGACAGAGTTATTGATAAAATGAATAATAATGAATCACATTAAGAGTGATTTATGAGAAACTATAAAAGCAAACAGCAATCAGCTAGGCAGTAACTTACTGAGGACAGAACAATAGTCTATAAATATACAAAAGGGGAGAAATAAGAAAAGGAAGTAATTTATACTATAATTAAATGCATTAATGAAGAGTAAAGGCATGTCATTGAAAATACAAAAATTTGGGCCATTATGCGTGTTCCTGACAAAAATTGTAGTGTGTTGCAAATATGTCCCTTGTGCAGCTGTTGAGCCTCTCTTGTTTCAGAGGCCAACCACCAGATGGGACAAAGCACCTTTACCTTCAGTAAAAAGGAATTACCCCATGTGGAGTGGGATGCACATCCCAGAGAAGAGGTACAGAAACTGTATTAGTTTAGCATGAATGTTTTAGAAAATATTTTGAAAAATTTCATTTTAATTGATATCTAATGGATTTATGTAATTGTAGTTTCGGCTGCTGGGCAATTCCAAACGAATTCACTCATATTAAATAGAGTTCAGTCCTATTTATAATTACAAGTGCAGCCTCATGCGTGAAGCCATCAACACTTAAATTTCAGAGGTGTTTTTGTACCTTGTGAGTGAGAGTTAAGAAATGGGTGCTAGTCAAGAGCTCAGTGAATGAGGACTCTATTTGGCAAACTTCAGAGAGGTAAAAAGGTAAAAAATAAGAGAAATGTTATAAATTAAGAAAATAAGGGATTACTTAATCAAAGATGCAGACAAAAGTAATGGAGACAGAGATGTTTTGATGCAAAAAGAAAGCAGAAACTAAATCCTATTTGAAAGGTGGAAGAAGTCAATTAAAAGATTAGAGATGGTTCTCAGCTTTAATGGAAAATGCATCAGCTGCTAGAAAAATAGAGGCTTTATGATAAATTGAGCTGTTTCTTTTGAATATCAAATTTTTGTTTTGTCAGAAAGCAGTAAGATCTTATCAGGATTCTGAGCTGAAATAAGGTTTCAGCTTTGAACCTGATTCTTGGACAGCACTTAATAATATAATTTGGATCAAATGCATAATATCTGGCACTAAAATATTAACTGTTACAGTTCCCAGAGCTAGAATGGAATGAACATTGCCAAACCAAAACAAAATATAATGTGGTCAAAAAATATAGTTTATGGAATCTTTATGCAAACAGTTGCTCTGAAAATTAACAGTAAAAAAAAATACCATGAACATTTCTGCTCTCAGCAAAACTATTTTTATCATAGGGTTTGCATAATTCTGATTCAATTTTCCTGCAAAAATGGCATACATAATGCTAAAAGTTTCTGTACCAAGTTACACATAAAGACATATTATCTTTTCTTTACAGAAAGTGATACCTCCTTTCAAAATCCAGTGAAAACCTTCTGATGAAATGGAGAAAACAAAAGAAGCATGTGTAGCTCCAGTGGCCAGAGTCCATTCTAACACATTAGACATGGTAGAAATTAAACTTCAAAAGAAAATTAAATAAGTGGCTCATTAAAAAACTGGTTTTATTCCTAAGCAGCAATGCCCTTGTCATCAGAGAAGAAGACAGTTTCCTTTTTGGCACAAAGAGACACATCACAGTTTATGCAGAACATTTGCAATCAGCAATCAGTTTTAGAAGCTACTCTTCAGTGTCTGCCCGCATACATTAAGAACAGGGCCATATGTGAAGACTTTACTACTAAGTGATACTTTTGTTCAGCATAGAGAAGATATCTTACATCTTCAACTTCATCCACGAAGACAATTAGCTTTTCCATTATATAAGCCAAATATATTACATCCATTTTATCCGCAAAGAGGGAAGCACCTCTTGTGTAGGCTGTCAGCTGGCGAGAAAACTCCAGCACGGTTGTCAAATTGATGTGCATCTGAAAAAACAGCAGAATTCTTAGTCTTAATAAATCAGCTTCATTCTCTTGAAAAACTGGAGATCACATCCATTGGTATACTGCCTGCCATAATTTCACATGGATTTGTGGGCACCAGCATGCCATGGATATACATTTAGGGACATAAGAATGTATCTTCAGCCTTAGGTCTTAGATTTCATTGCTGTTATCTGAAGATGCTATCACAACAGACCAACAAATGTTGAAGATTTTTGTCTACTTTTTCTAGATTGTAACTATCTGGCCTCATAAAATATACCAAACTACTAACCTTGCCTTGCCTCTATCTCTAGACCCTCATGGAAACAGCAGTGTCAGCAAGGGGTCCTATACACAGTGGTACAAGAGAAGCTGAGACTGGTTGTGAAGAAAACCTTTCCTGTAGAGTAGTCAGGTATTTGAACAGGTTAACCCCAAGAAATTGTGCATCCTCCATCCTCAGAGATTATAAAGACCTGAGTGTCTAAAGCCCTGAGAAACCCAGGCTCTCCTCATTGCTTACAGGAGAACAGACTGGATTCTAGACATCTTCCTAATTATTTTATTACCCTGTAATTGCAATGGCTCTCTCAATATATTAATTACTTTTATTTATGAATCCATTTGAAAACAAACTTTCTGTGGTCTTATCTAGTACTACTGATATTAGCAGGGAAGAAACAGAAAATTGTAAAATTATTATGGCAGTTACACATCTGGGCCATCTTCCACAGTGTTTCGTGTTATGCTCTTTTTTTTCTGGGTAATTTCTATCCATCTGCTTTTTCATCTCATTCTTTTACTTAGCCATAAGAAACAATATAAGTACTGCTTTTTTTAAGATATCAAAAAGGTATTCCAAAGAGGAAAGGCACTTCAGCTGATATGGGACTTCACGAGAAATTAACATCTTTATGGAAAAACACGAGAGGAAGGAAAGTCCAGCACTGATCACCCTGTCAGCATTACTACCAATCATGTAGACTCTAAGCACTTAATGGAAAAAAATATTTAGATAAAGTTAATAAATGCTGTGTACTTCCTCCTACTACAGCTTCCAACTACCAAAGAAACAAATGGTTGTCTTGCAAGTAAAGCATTTTGTTAAAAGTTCATCTGTCTCAAACTTGTGGCTGAACCGACATTTCTTACAATCTATTTAACGAGATTAGTACTAGAGAAGGGGAGCCTTGGATTTCAAAATGCAAAACCAACACACCTGACTAAAAGCATGAAGAACTTGAGTTATTTCCTGTGAATAAGGACATTCAGAGTAGTTTTCTTCATCCCAGCGCCCAGTTCGGTTACATTTACGCCACGCCTTAGCCTCTTCCGAGCCTTTGTGAAACGCAACGGAGTTAAAGGAATACTGGAGACAGGGGTGGTAAGCAGTTATCCCAGCCAAAGTTTTGGGCCACCTATAAACAGCATGACAGTAAAAATTAAAATACAAAAGGCAACTTACAATATAGAGATATATAACACAATATATAACCATACACAACTATGTAAAATGATGTGTGAGAAAAAAAGGCTATTTTAACTTTTACTTCATATGGTTTTATAATGAATTACTCTGTTTTCTTGGAAAAATGTCAGAATTATACAGATTCAAGTCAGGCTGGTCACACATTCATTCTGTGTTAATTCCAGGAAGGTGTTTAGTGTAAGGAAAAAGGTATGGTTGGAGTTTTTACTACATTAATGCTTGCAGACTGCAAAGAGCAGACCAGTAAGTTCATGAAGCAAAAAACAAAACAAAACAGAACAAAAAACCCTATTACTAAATGCTCTTAAAAATAAGTGCTCAAAATGTACCTGACAATCTCTGCTTTGCATTTTGATCCACTACTAAAAAGCCTTGAAAAACAAAAAGCCCCAAATGTCTCAGAAAAAAAATGAACAAGATTTCAGCAGAGATTATGTGTCATAAAGGAGGAAGGAACTAGCCCTTAAAAATAAGCTATTTGGCTATACATGATTTATATAGTATGATTCCAAAACAGTCTTTGAAAACAAACTAAATCAAGAGCAGCCAGACTTATTCTATTTAGCTGATGGGTTTATTATGAAACACAATTTTTCTATACATTTGCTGCATTCCCTAGAATGGCACAACTGGATATATTTCTACAGATACCAAAATCTATTGTCATTTACAACTCAGTGTGGACATAGCAGGATCAGGTAATTGGGAGAAATCTAAGGAAACCACAAGCATATCATCAGCAAGTCAGCAGGTGTGGGAAGAATATGGTTCTTTAATTGCACTGATGAAATGTGTGAAGCCAATAAATCACAAAAATATTCTGCCTTTCAATGAAATTACAGCTTGGCAATCAACCTTTCCTCAAACAAATGTATTAGCTCCTCTCAGTTACACAATGCACATTCAATTGCATAATTACATAATATACAGAAAGGTTTTGGGTTATAAAAGTTTTCTTCATTTCAAAGAAAAGCTAAGAAGAAAAATACTTTTCTTTTTCACAGCTGTCACTGAAATAATTCAATTTGTGATGGAAAAAAAAAGTTGATAAAAAATAGATCATGAAAAGAGCTTCCCCAAAAAATCAAAATATGTACAGTAGTATATAGAGCATATAGTAGCACAGAGGCAGTTTTTGCCTCTTGGATGAAATATTATCTTTAGTAAAACATTTGCATTGTCACAGTGAGCAGAACCTGGCCTTTATGACTAGGAATGATAGCATGTAACAACATTATCGTTTGCTTTTCAGAATAAGCTTACAGCATTCCATAAAACAGCAGCAACAAAAAGTAAAATATGGCCATGATAGAGAAAACCTCTTGGTACAAAAGGCCAGTCCATTCTGCCTCTCAGTGCCTAATTCTTGCTGCAGTTATGCAATTATAAATACCACCTAGGCTGGACAACTGAAATAGCCACACTCCCCTAACAGTTGATGCTTTCTTTCCCTTTCTTTTGCCCGATAAAAGAATCATTCTTTCTAGTTCTGCCTTTGTGGTTCAGTTCTTTCTACTTACATACTTGTTATGTTACCAAAACTTCAAAGACCTTTGTAAGAAAACTTGCTGGTGTGAAAGCTCCTTCTCTGAGGATAAACCTTTGGAACAATTTCAAGCAGTAATACTGAGTTTGAGCCTGATAAATTCTCTACAATTTTAAATTCATTCTCTCAAGTGCCAAAAGAACCTATGGACTCAGCATCCTTTTGATGTACATTTTAAAAATAAATTTATAAGATTTCTAGGAAGATGATCAATAGGTTGAGAAATATCCACTCCTGTTCTTTTGATTTATATAAAATGATAAAAATGCCCCTGGTGTTAGTTTGTGCAGCCTGAAGACTTTTATATATATCTATTTATGGAGAAAAATATGTAATTTTAAGGGAAGAACATGAACTTCATGGAGCTGTCATCTAAAAGATTCAGTATGAGTTTTCTGCTAAGAAAACATTTTTTAAAAGATCTAATTAAAATCTATTTTAGCATATCCACTTTTAAAAACACAATTCCAGTTTTTGTGATGACAAAAAATTTCTATAGCTAAGATTGTCAAAGGTCTCTAATGAATTTTAATCCATATATATATATATATATATATATATATATATATATAGCCTCAGCAATGTTGCCTCAGTGAAAGAAGCAGACTCACTGGTACTGAGGTTAACACATAATAAAATAGCTTTGTAGTAAAAAAGAACAGATTATTTGAGTAGGTTTTTATTTCCACTTCTTTCTAATTCAATCCTTTACTTTTATTCAAACACAAGAAATAGTACAAAAAGCCTTAGGGAAAGTTTTAAAGATAACCTAAAAATAAATAGAGGCTTTCAGGTCAGAAATATTTGCAGAAAGTTCTGCTATTTAAAAGAAGCTTCCTTCCTCATCTACTTTCCTTTCATTAACTATTCAAGCTGAATTCTCATTATAATTCATTTGGTAACAAATCACTGTCTTGATTTCTCAATGGGATTGCCATCATACATCAGTCTTATTGTCAAGCAGATTTTGTTTAAGAGCTTTGTGCATATCATTGGTGCATTTTAGAGCTGACTGAAAACAATGCCAAATTCCACAGAAACCTTTTCTTCTGATTAAAACTATTAAAATTTTAAAAAGCCCCACCAGCATATGTAGAATGATGGAGCAAGAACTACATTTGGTCTACAAAATTTTGCAGACTCCTAAGATTTAGCAAGACAGGTGTACTTTGTAAGCATGTGATATATTGGTAGAAGTGTGTCCTTAAACTCACCTCATTCAATTTGTTTTACTAAATAGTTTTACTTTCTATTTTGATTCTCTTCAGTGAAATATTTTTCTTAGAGTCTCATGTCATTTGTTACTTCTAATCTCAGCTGAACAAAGCCATCAGAACCAGAACAGATTTAAAAAGTAAAGCACTGAAGATATAACCTTCTAATGCTTTAATGCAGTGTTATCATCTTCTACAAACACCAAGAAAAATTTTAAACCTTCTCTCATTTGCCTCATTTCTTAAAAAATTTCCATAATGCATGGAGAGAAATTAGAAGATTTTCTGATTTTGACAAACCACTGCTTCTCTTGAAGCACTAGGTCCCATTTCCCACCAAAATCATACAAAGCTCCTCCTTCCTACCATATTACATAAAAATGTCAACTAAAACAAGTGATTTGTAACTGACACTGAAGTGTCATGTAAGCATGAATATGGTCTGTACCTACATAAATATATGAAACACACTCCAAACCCAGAAAGTCATACCTGAAATCTCCCTTGTTGTTAATAACTCTTTCTGCAGGGCAGTAGGGTGCAGCTGTTTCAAGTACCACAATTTCTACTTGCTTAGTGCTATTTCCATAGGAATTCTTGACTAGACATTCCCAATCTCCAGTTGCATCAATGTCAATACTGGATAGGATAAGTTCACTAAAAAGAAAAGATTCATCATTGTATACACTTAATTACACAGATAACATGTCATTGGTTTTCTGGCATTAACTTATTTTCAGAGACTTTTTATGAAAATATCAGAAGGGGGTTTGGTCTAGATATCAGAGGGACAGAGAGTTTGTAAGTGGTAGTGAGCTCTTAGCAGCACCCATTTTTATTGACTACTCAGGTTGCAACAAGCTATAACACAAATCATCACAAAGAATATCAACTGTTTATCAAAGTCTGTTCTTTCCCCAGGTATTACAGAATATTTGGTTTGTTGCCTAAGCAAACACTTGAAAGTCAGGAATGCATTTCAAGTTGACCACACAACCAACACACAGAGAAAGGATTTTGCCCTCAGCTGTGGTTACAACTCCATGGCATTTCAGCAGCAGAACCTGGCACTCTGCTATTCATTTCCTCCAACTCTACAGATGTCACAGACCAAAAATTGCTACCACATTTTAAGAAGGTAAAATATTATATCTTAAATCTGCCATTGGGCTAGAAATAAATTTTATTACAGTTTTATAAAAACTACCACCTTTGAAACTAGCTGGGAGAGGAAAAGAAGTAGCATTTATCTGAAATATTTACTTTGCTTTACAGAAATTGCTTGCCTTTGAATATGCCTTGTGGTTTAGACAATTTGAAATTATGTGGGAAGGAAGGCAGTAGGGGGAGAAAGAGAGAGAATGTACATTATAAAAACTGAAGGACTGAATTAAAAGTTAATAAATTTATTTCAAATCTCTATTTAAAATAAAATCTTAAAAAATTTACTTGTAACCTTTCACAGTTTTAGGTAGAGGCTGTAATTTTGAAAGATGATTTTCTCAAAATCTGACCCATCTGCTATCTGGGTCCTCAGAAAACCAGTAAACCACAGTAAACAGTCTTTGTTTTAAGTTAGTTCTTTCTGAATTTTTGCATAGTTATCCAGCTATTCAGTGAAATTTATTTTTAAAAAGTAACTTAAAAATTTCCACATTATTCCTATTTTGAACTCCAAGTGCCTTGTAACCCCCAATATCATTTTTACAATGAATTCTAACATATTTTTATAGCAAAAAATATAGAAAAAGCATTTCTAAACGTTCTCAGAGAGTAGCTCAGTATTTTACTGTCCATAGAAGCAACTGTTCTCTTAAGAAGCCTCAGGTGAATAGCCCTGTAACAGCAGCCTCTTAGCTAATTTTTAATACATCTTTTTGCATTCAGGGAGAAGTACTTCAGTGAAATTAGCCAGCTTAACAATGTTTTAAGTAAATGATGTATTTTATATGTCACAACAATCTCACATCATCTTCATAGACAGTTAAGAAAGATCATATTTCTAGAGCTTATAAAATCAATTATGCCTAAAACTTTTTTTCACTGAAATAAAAGGCAGTGGGTATATTCAGTTGTGGCATCAAGACATGGAAACCTCACAAATTAATAGAATGTATGATAGTTCTTCTAATATTTTGATATATTTTCTAGAAAATATCTACAGTCATTGTTAACAATATAAATTTGTTAAAATTTGAAACCATGGTGATGTTAGATAAATACCATATTTCAGCTTATTGCAAATTTTACAAGTAAACAGTATGCAGATACATAAATATAAAGGGTACATTTTCCATTTATGTAAACTGCTGAAATGTGTTCTGATGTAAACTTATCTGCTGCTTAACAGGTCTCCTGTCAGTAGATGAAGTTTCCCAGACTCAGAGACAAATATTTACTGATACATCAGCCTTGTTTCTCATAGAAACACAATACAAGAACACTGGTTCAAATTATCGTAAAAGACAAGTCTCTCCTCACATTCACACTTTTAATCTTCTATTGCCCTTTCTTGAAATGGTGATAAAAAACAGCCAGAATAGGTTTATGCAATATAATGACTAGATCATGAAATTGTTTTTTGAATTGCCATCTGGCTACTGTAAATGATGCATTCATTTATATTCCTCTTGGAATATTTTGATAGCAAGCCCAATGGTGAAACTGTTCATTTACTTACCATCTGGATATGACAAATGATAAATTGATCTTATACCTCTGGAGAATTTGGGGGACTGAATTAAACAAAAAAAAAAAGTCTTTTAATACTCAAAAAAAGCAGTCATCTTGATCCTTCAGCATTTGCTCCACTTATAATCTTTGGAGACTTTGACTTCACAGACCTGGCAGGCCAGAAAGAAAGGGTGGGCCTTTCTTGGATATAGAATTTTAAGACTCTATTCCACTAAGTTTTCTGGTAGGGCAGTTACATATTTTAAGTCTTGGCATGGTTACATAAACACACCCAGAGATTCTCACTTGAAGTCAAAAGACATTCTTGATCTCTCTTGGCAATGGCAACAAGTCTTGCTTAAAGGTGAGAACTGTCCCATAACCTGAGGACATGGCAGGACTCTGATTTAGGACTCTGATTTTGACAAAACCACAAAAGAATTAAGAGAGGATGGCTGCTTTGGCTGTATTCTTTTCTTGCCTATCTCATCTCACAGGAGCTAATAAACATCAGGCCACAAATGCAACAATCTTGCCCCTGCTACACAGCTTTCCTAAGGATGGAGTATGAGTCAACAAGCATTCCTACGCCCTTCTGCATTAGCAATCACATCCCACTCCTCAGCAGTGTGACAGTTGCCACTTTTCATGGAAATTTTGACTTCCAGGATGAGAAGAAATGGCCTCAAGTTGCAGCAGAGGGAAAGTTTAGATTAGCTATTAGAAAAAGGGTGGTCTGGCATTGGAACAGGCTTCCCAGAGAATTGTGAGATCACCTCCCAGGGAGTGCTCAAAATACCACCTGGGTGTGGCACCTGGGGATATGGTTTAGTGGTGAACTCTTGGACTTGAACACCTAAATCTTAGAGGTTTTTTCAAACCTTAACAATTCTGTGGTATTCTATGACGATGCAGTGAAGTCAGACATTCATGGGATGGTAGCAAGGCTAACTGAATATGAAGATTGCTGCCTGATGAGAGAAGGATGACTAGCAGGCTTTTCTCAAGTTTCCCTTTGAAATCATACTGACCTTCTCAGTAAAAACATTGAGAGGAAGAAAGAGAATATACATGATTGCTCTTTGTACTGGGAAATTTCACGCACGGTAGAATTCCTTTCTACAAATGTGATGACTGACATATTGAAAAATTAATTAAAATGTACAGCTGATGCAATTGGATGAAAAAGTTGTATAATATTCAACAGAAGCCCGTGGCATTTGTCATTATAAAGAGAGGAACCATAATACAAGCGGAAGCCATAGTCATGTAATCAAGTAACCTATGACAATGGAGTTCTATTTGAGGCATAGTTTTGCATTGCTACAGCTATGCATAACTAATTAGACAATCAGAAGTAGGTCTCATTATGCAAAGTTACTCAGCCATGTCCTGAAGAAGTACTATAGCGACATTTACTGCACGCCCCAGCAGTCATTTGCATGCCAGGAAACAAAGTAACAAATAAAGAAGAGACTTTAACACCATATTTTGATTGGCTTTCCACCAGAAATACTTTAAAGTCTGACTTGAGTTTCTGTAAGATATAGGAAGAACCAACTGGTTCTTTTTGTTTGGAAAACAAAAATTAATTACTTAAACACAGGACACGTTTAGGTTTTCTCATATTCTTCTTCAGACAGATAAATAGCTAATGTGTTCCCACAGTTCAGGCAGAAGGTCTGCATAACATGCTTCCAATCCATACCACCTTAAATTATTAAAACTAACATGCAATTTAAAAACTGAGTGTTGGTCTCCAGAGTACGCTGCTGCCTGGAATACAGCCTTTCACAAGGGACACAAGGTTAAAACATGGAAAATGAAGAGAGAATCTGTAAATCAAGGCACTTGTCTGAACTCAAATTGCTAGTCTGATCTCTCTGACAAAATTAGTTATTTACCCTTGAAAGAAACAACTTTAGAAGGCTGATGGCCTTTGAAGTAAACTTGTGTCCAAGCAACAGCAAGAAAAAAGGAAGATGAAAGTTGGTATTCACTTTGCGCAAGATGTCTAGCAAGTATTTTCAGGTGTAATCAATTTCTCATACACAGAGGTAATGCAATAGACATGATTTTTTGTCTTTTGATTGCACAAAGCTTAACTTACCATTTAATATCATCTGTAGGTACCCAAGAAATGTAATATGCTATAACATACTTTTTTTCTATAATTTATATCATTTTTTCACATGCTAGAGCCAAGAAAAGAGTTGGAAAGAACCTAGATTTAATAACAATATATTGACAGGAAAAAAAACAAAACAGAGGGGGAAAAAAAACCCCAACAAACCAAACAAAAACCTACTTCCAAAATAGGAGGAAAGAGCTGTATGTCAGGTATAAAACAATCTCACTTTATTTCCTTTATATTGCTCAAATTACTTAAACTGAAATGCAGATGTTCAAAAATACTGTCACAGGCTGATATCCACTTGCTGCCCCACAGTCAGCAGTGAGATATGGTTTCTATAGGTGGATATCAAAGTACCTGTGACTTACATGCCATCAATTTCTTTCATAAAATTGAGCAAGCAAACACTATTAATATTAGAGTGACTCTACCAAACCATCTTCAGGTACTACACCAGAAACCTAAACATCTCTACATCATATCACAACATGCTGGCTTTGTTGTATGAGCTCATTCTCACTCTTTGAGCTTGTCAGATAAAGACAATCAGCTGCTCTTCTGCACTGAAGGGTGTACATAAAGATTTCTGTATTTATCTTCAAACTCCCACAGTCCTGGAGTCAATACATGCCAGTCTAGCTAGCTGAGAACCTAAGTGGGGTGAGAAAAAGAAAAGGATCAACAGCTCTAGAGACCCAAAAGTTTCTCCTGCCAGATAAACCTTCAGACAGCTGGCAAGTCTGTGGTAGCACAGGGCCATTAAGCTATCTGAAGAGAGCACACCTGGGCCAGGGCTCATTTAAAGAACTTCACAAATCAGTTGTCTGTAACTGAGCTGCTCTGTCAGTTGGTGAAAGGTTTAGGGATGCTCAGATGTGTTTATTGTTATTAATTTTGTTCTACCTGCAGGCTGATGGACTGCAGGATGGATACAACTGCAGTCTTCCAGGGAAATGGTGCTACACATGCTGTATGCCTTTCATCTCCCCTTAAGTAGCCTGTATGCTGGAATGTTGTATTCAGAGGAAGCTTTATTGCATTAGCATAACTCCTGTGATCTGTACACTATCAGAGATTCTTAGACAAAAATAACACCAATCAGACCAATAGCCAAAATTGTGTAAAAAGCTTTCAAAGTAAAATATTTCCCAGATGACTCAGAAGTGTTAATCTGCGTATGACAATTCTTGATTATTTGATTACAAGCCACTGGGACCAGCAAAAAAAACCCAAAACAATCACAAAACCCTGAAACAACACACAAAAGGAAACCAATACCCTACTAAAATAATTTTACAATTTCAAATTATTTGTCAAATGCATATTACTTTGACATGATAAAAATGCAGAAATTAATTATCTAATAAATACTTTTTGGGCTGGCTGATATGTTAGGGTTAGAATACTGACCTGTTTTACTGGCAAGAAATTTGGAAAGATCTAAAATGAAGGTAAGACATAGCAGTTTCCTATGTAAGAACTTCAGGAACGACCTCAGTTCTTTCTCAGTATGTGGTCTATCTCCTACAGCGTAAACTTTACTTTGTAATGGCCAGGAGCCACCCAATCACAATACCATAAACAATTAAATATAGGGGGTATTTAATCCTGCAGGGAGGAAAAGGAGTGCAGAGGACCTATTTTCATGGAATTCCAGTGTGTTAACGAGAGTTATAATATGCCCTACAAGACATTCTCAATGTACATTCAATGTTCTACACTGAACAGATCAAAACAGCTGCTGTTTTCATATTTCTAGAAAGTGTTTGTTTGAAGAAATTGTTGCCTCACAGTATTTAGGGTGGTTCACCTGGCATCAGATTCTGGATGTATATCATAAATGCTCTGGTAATGCTCACATTTGGTTCACAGATTTACAAACTCCTGCCTGGACTCAGAGAAAACGTATAATTATACCTAACATTGATGTTGACAGGAAAAGTACTTTAGAAAAATCCAGCCCTGAGATGTTGACTCCAAACTGCTGCTACAGTGCAGCCAGATCTCAGCTGTGCAGCTGCAGCTGTTTGAAGGGCCACATTAAAATCATTCTGGCCTTAAAAAGTCAAGGCAAAACCCTCTGATTCTCCCTTATGGGGGATAAAGCATCAATTTTTGTTCTCACTACTGAACATTTCAGTGTTGTGGCTGGATGGACCCATATATAGCTGCTGGATATAAGCAGAGATGGAAGTGAGAGGTCAAAATTTAGTGCAAGGCATCTTCCTAATCTGGTCTCAACACCAAAGAAAGTATATTTTTGTAACATTCTTCAAGGACTCCATCAAAATGTTTTTACAGTTCTGACTTACTATTTTTCTAGAGTATTTTAATTCTATCAGCCAATTTTTATTTATTTTTTTTGGGTGAAAATATCTATTTTTCAATCATGGTTCAATAAGCACTTATCCAAATTAAGTCTACAGGTTTTATGACAAAGCATAACTCATAGGTAATAGTCTATTACTTTAATGGCAGAGGGTATTGTAGTTGCTGCTTTTGTTTTTCATTGTATTAGTCTCTCCACAGGTTATATTTTAAAATATTCTTCACACTGATTAGTAGTAAAACTGTCATTGACTTTTATTCAGGTAATTGAAATATTTTTAGATAAAAGACCTGAGTTTAATTAATCTTCCAAATTAATTCACATGAAGGTACTCTTAATCTCACGTAATGAAACCTTTACCCTGGGCATTTCATAATATTCTGCAATAATTTAAAATATTATCTTCCTATCTGATATATGAGAACACTGCTGGTGAAATAGCATCTGTCAGTTGTCCTTTTCTGCCTCCAGTGCCTGAAACGAGTCATAGACCATTGTCTACAGGGTTTAAAGTGACCCCAAAATAATACAGAAATATTGATTTACAATTTAAACTGTTATTTTGCTTCATTTGTTTCCTAACTCCTTGACAGCTAAAGTTCAAACAGGGTCAAGTAGGTAAACCAAAAATATCAGCACTGAACAATTTCTGCTTATCTCCCTGGGTTTCTCAGTATGACCCATAGCTGCTCCTCTCCAAAACACTCATGACAGCAGAACACAAAGTGATCATAAAATGCCTGCATTTGTGAATCAAATCACTTGGATCTGTTCTAATCTTGTTAATCTTGTGCAGTCTCCAATATTCTGCCATGATTTGGTACATATCTGAACATTCAGTCAAGTATCCAACCTACCAACATCCTTATCAGGGTTTTTCAGACTCTTTTTTATCTAGGACCAGTTCAAACCACTACTTGTTTCGTATCTTTTCCAGATGTATTCCACCCAAACTGCTAACAAAGTTTAGGGATCACCCAGATCATTTCATGCCTTCAATTTCTGCCTTTCACACACAAGTTCTGGAAGCATTTTATTCTTTCTTATACGAAGTGTCTGCCTGGATCTCAAACTTGCCATGATGCCACCTGTCTTCTCCTGGAATCAATTTTCTTTTTCTAATAATTCATATCTTAAACGATCTTTATTCTTCTACTGAAACTGTCTCAATCAAACTCCTAATTCTTTACCAATATCTGCATTATTTACTAATATCTAATTATCTGCAGTGATAATTTAAAACAGTAAAAAAGTAGTGACTGGACTCAACCTCCTGTTTGGATAACGTAATTTATGATCAGGAGCTTTAACCCACAACATTTGAATTGTTTGAATTTTTTGGGGTAACTTTGCTATTACAAGTGGACGATGATTTGAATTTCTTCTTTCTTCTGCACATTTTAGAGATTTTCACATAATCTTATACCTCTCATCTCAAACATTACTATTTATTTAATTGTTTACTTGGCAGTGGCTACTGTCACAATGTAAAGAAGCACTTAGAGAATTAAAAAAAGCAGATTATTAAACTGATTTTTTTTTAATTAAAAACCCCCACAAAATAAAGTGGCTTTGTCAACTGTTTTTAAAAGACTGAGATACTTAGGACAGACTATAATAGAAAAACACAATTTTCAGGGGATCAAAATTCAGTCCTAAGAGTCTGAATTCCAATGGCAAATCTATCTATTCAACAAAAATTACATCTGAAAACAACTTTAGATCCTAGCACCTGTTAGCCTAGGTTTAGTTGAGGGCATGTTGGTTTCCCCAGCTGTAGCTCTCCTTTTTATGGGTTCTTAACTTTCTTCACAGTTTAATGTTTTCAGAAGGAGCACTTGTGAACTCTAATGGTCCCAGAGCAGCTATTACAGCTGTTGGGGCATCAGCACTGTTAAACACTCTACACAAGTATTTACAGAATAGAAGTAAAAAGACTTCAAAATTGTCATTATATTCTTTGTGGTAAATAAGAAACTTCTTGAAAATTATCTCTGCCACTGAGGAGTTTTTTGGTTCATAGAACTAAAATAATTCCCTTTTCTAGTTTAATATTCTAATAACTGTCCTGCTGGCTTCTCCAAGCACTGAAAGGGAACAGTGGGGAGCTGGGAAAGAGAATCCTACATGACCTTCCCTCTATGTGGCTTCAGGGATATCAGAGAATCAGAATGTGTTGAGTTAGAATTACTGCTTACTATTAAACTGATACAGTATTCCAGGTTAAAGAAATTAGCCTGTCTTCATGGAAGCACCATTAACAAATCCATCTAAAGCCATTCACAAATGATAGGAAATTAGTCTCACATCATATGTATATTTTCATATATGACTATGACATTTGTACACAGGCATAATGACAGAAAATTAAACAGCAGCAAAATCAAATATTATTATCATTGGCAAGAAATGATAAATGCAAGCTAGCAGCAGAATTGAAAACACCTTTTCAAGATCTCCTGTAAGGGAATACTCCTTGCCAAGAAAAATGTCACAGACCAGAATACAGTTCAAAACTTTAGTTTAATTATTGTAACAAAAATATTTATTTTAGTTTATTCTGCTTTATCATAGGAGACAAAAAATACACATTTGGATATTTTATCCTTCTACCGTGCCAGTTAATAAAACAGAAGGGCTTAGCATGATATTTGTGTTGTAAATCCATGTCCAGAAATATCTGGAACTACCCAATAAAATAACCACCTAAAAATGTTTGAATAAGCAGCTTTTGGAGCATGACTACACCTCTTTGTTCAAAACCAGCTATAGAAATCTTTAAATTGCTAAGTAGCACAGGCCAAAGTCTGTCCTTTAGAGCAATTACAGAAAGCCACAGACAGGGGACATTTGCTGTAAAGACTAGGTATGCAAAGGCAAAATGTGATACTGTAAGAACTGATTTCAGGTTACCTTTATTTTTAGTCCAAATCATATACTTAACATTTGATAGCCTCAGGGAGGCACAGTCTTTCTGATGTTTCTGTGCCTTGTACAACCATGGTTTAGCCTTAAGAACTATCACAAATTAGTGTGTAACAGCATGTAACAAGCATACTAATACGTGCTATTGTATCATGTAACAAGCATGCTATTACATATTATTTTGTTATGATAATGATTATATAAATTAGAATATAGTGTACATAGTCATAAAGATGGGATTAAAATTAAGAAATGCTGAAGATAATTTTAACAGCCACAACACTGCCAATCTTTTCTTATTTTTAACAATACACGTCTTTGTGTTTAAAAAAAAATTACTTCAAAGTACTACAGTTTTTACAATAGTTTCTAAAGTATGTCTTTACTAAGTTAATTCTGATCAGCACCTAGATCAAGGCAGAGGCACAGCTGCTGGAGTATTAACATTTTTGGCTGGATAAGGACTATGCTCTATGGTAAATGCTGTGTTGATGCCCTTCTATCTTATGAAGTGCCATGCAAGTGAGGAATTAAAATGTTGCATGCTTTTAAACAGCTGTTTAAGCACTTTGAATTTTATTCAAGAATATTTGGTCTTATTTTAACAGTCTGTATCGCATAACTTGGGCAAGTCAGAGTATTTTTCCAGTCTGTAACAGTAAAAGTGATGGTGTATTTAAAGAACATTTTTTCTGAATAGATGTGCATACTGCACATTCCCGGGCATACTGCACCATCAGCATCAAGGTCACCTATTAAATGGCACAGTGGGCAAACGAGGTAGGCAGGAGATCAACCATCCTTATTAAAATAGGCTATGAAAGACAATGGTTTTTATTTTACAGTCTGGAAAAAAAGAAGCAATGTAAGGTAAAAAATCAATCAAGCTACTTACAGCTTTTTAAAAGGGATAGCAATTTCAAAAACTATTTTAAACTATTTTAGTTTATTGCTATGCTTTACAAATTGCTTAAACAGTGCAAAATATAATTCAGTTGGAAAACATAATGAGGTGATTAACAGCATGTCTTTTAATTTTGATATAATGGAAATAGGAAGATCATGCTTTAATTTAAGTGACTCGGCAGTTATATAATAGCTCATGCACTTGGCATTACGGTACTAATTGGTCTAATAGTCCTTTTCATTGATATCAGAAGAAAGCCAGTAGCTGTGAGGATGGGTCAGATCTGTGCCTCTAGATCTACAGGACTCCAAAAGGGGTCAAATAATCAGTGGGTAGATGAAATTAATAAAGCCAAAAGTCCCCAGTGGACAGGATTTAATTTGACTTCCTTCACAACTTCTATTTGATAGTTCAAGAAGCATTTCAGGTCAATTATATTAATAGAAACTGTTTGAGTGAAAAGATGTTAATGATTATCCAGAGCTAATTAGCATAGCTATTTTCACTCCATCTTCTACAAAGAGAAAGGCAGAACATGCACACAGAATCAGACTCTCTTTTTGATCAATGATGGAAACTGGCAGAGGACAAAAGGATGTGTGCAACAACTTAGCAGCTTTTAGTGACAAGCCAATACTCTGTGATGAAACCCAAAAATAAACACTGAAATTTATAATTTATTAAATAATGTTTAACAGGAAAACTGAAGCAAAACTGGAACATTACAGTCACTGCCAAATAATTAGTTTCTGCTTCCTTTCTATAAGCCTACTCTACTTCATTCCTCTTGCACTTTTCACATCAGCAAGTGCATCTGTAGATCTCTGTATCTCTCAAGCACAAAGGCACAGAGATGGTAAAAGTCACAGAAAATTGGAAAATATTTAATAAGAAACAAAAAGATTACTTAACTAATGAATATAGGATATAGCATATTGGAACCTACAAAAACTAATCCAAGCCTTTTCAATTAAGAGTTCTTCATAGGTCCATCACTCAGACTTCTAGATGGTTCCATGAAGAAGCAGCTGGGCTGTAAGTCACTCTCATATGCTACAGAAGCTTTTCTTGTTTTTTCATGTTTCTTCTCATGGTTTACTGCATAACAAACCATTTTTATCCATTTCAAACCATATATGATCAAATGTAGACACGTACACAAAGTACAATTTGGAACCACAGCCAATCGTAGCCATGAAAATCCTCTACCTCTGTGCTCAGGTTCAAGCACGCAATTGAATTGCTTCAAATTAAATAACTCCTGACGCACTTTTTCCTGAGGCTCGCTGCAAGTGTCCAATCTGCTCCCCTTGCCTGCAAGCCTGGCTACCAGGAGAGGTGTGTGTTACCGTGTAATCAAGCAGCAGTCGTGAATGATGCTGTCCTCCACGAAGACGCCGCTCTGTTCGTCCGTTTCCACCAGGCGCCCCGCGTGGTACCAGTGCACTTGGGTGGTGTTGTCCACGTAGGTTGCAGTACACTGAAAAGGCAAGCGGTCCCCATGGAAAACCACCTGTCGTTGTGATGGGATCAGCTCGAAGAGAGGAAGTTCCAGAGGCCCGGCTGCAGGGAAAACAAAACAAAAATAGGAACAAAAAGTCACAATTTATTCCTCTCTTGTGAATATTGTAAAGTGAACTAATTGCACACAATTCTAGCTCCTTACATCTTCATGTGAAAACACTGACATAAGAGGTAGGACCACTAACTGCCCACTGCAGTGTGATCATGTTGCAAGTTCGAGAGATCATATTTTCTTCACTGGTGTGAGCCCAGATAAATACAGGATTACAAGAATATCTACAGAAAATGAGCTTCATGAAACAGGTCACAGAATTGTTGAGGTTGGAAGAGATCTTTTGGGATACTCCAGCCCAGCCTCCTCCTCAGGTCAGGATGCTTTACTATACAAGTGTACAGAATAAGAAAGTGATTCTTCCAATAAGAGAAAAAATACAGCTATTAGTATAGACTCAGTTAACATTTATAAGACCACTTCACTGCCAGTAGAGGAAATGCCCACTGTGCTCCAGAACAGAACTTACTGTCTAAAGAGCCCAAACTACTTCATATGCCTGGGATTTGGATAATAACAAGTCTAATAATAGTTAAACTTTCCCCTTAAGTTCAACTGTCCCCATGACTTGTCATTTCCTGTTCCTTCTGCCTATTCCACAAGTCATCTCTACTCTCTAGATAATTACTTAACATTAAATATTTATCTAAGAAGCTCTTTTTATCTGTTTAAAGATGAACACTTTTTACCGTATTTTTAAAATGAACTTTATCTCTTGAAGCTCTTTCCCAGAAACCCCCCAGTAATGAGAATACTGCCCATTCTTAGCAGGCTATTACAAAAAAAATAGCTCACATAATCACAAACCTAAATGCCTAAAGACAATTTTTTCAAAAAATTGAAGATTTGGAAAGTATGCACATTTTTGGCCCCGATGAAAGTCTGCTATTTCACAGATCTGAGAGTGATTGAAGGCCATTTTCCTCAATCCTAAAATCTCCCTAGAGACTGCATCTCTGGACAGTATATGTTTCCTTCTCTTTTTATCTCAAAACTACCTTAAGACCACTTCTGCAGAATACTTTCTCTTTATTATGAGATTAATACTATCTCTTTAAATTCACACCAGAAAATTGAAAATGAGAATTTTAGGAAGAAAGAGAAGCTCTGCATCTAGGAAGATTATAATTTTCTTTGGTATAATAAGGAATAAAGGAGAACCTTATTTTTTTTTTTTTTTTCTGATATAGCTCTTAAGCAGAAGAAAATTACTACTACTGACACTTTGTTATCATTGCATAGAATTCTAATGGAATTCATGTAATGAAAACACCAAAGATTCACAAACATGACTGACAGAGCACCACAAAAATCCTGCACAACAGTTCCTACAATACAGCCTTTTCACCTCAGCCTTCACCACCACAACAATTCACTGAGCCGGGGTCACTTTTTAACCTCACTCTGCAATCTCACTCCTAGTCTTCCACCTTGGTTATCATTCTACCTTGATGAGTAAAGAGGATTTTAAAGCTAGATCTTATCCCTTCTTTTTCTTCTGTTTTCATTAAAAGGCCTCTCATCATTAATATCAATTCATCCTACAGAGCTGTCAGCTGAAAGGTCACCCTTGCACCGTTTGCGTTACTAGTAACTATCTCAAACATCTATTTTTCTGACAAGTACCTTTTTTTTTTTTTTTTTTTTTTTCACTGCTTGTGATTTTATCTTCCTTAAACTTGCTCCTCAAAATCTTCCATTGCCCATAACAAATACAGATGAACTTAGCCATGCCTATCCAGGTTTCAAGCCATAATCACTGGTTCTACAACTGCTAAAATTTGTAGAAAACCAATAGTACTTTTCCTCTTACTCAGCATTCCACCTCAACATCATTCTTTATGTCATTCAGGCGCTGGCTTCAGAACTCTTCAACTGTGAGAAGCTGCACTCACAAACCCAGAAAACCCAGATTTGAGCCCTTGCTACTATTTAAGTGTTAAATAGTACATTCATCACCTGCTTTGAGTAAACAGTGAGAGGGATCACTTCTACTTTTATACAAAGAAGAATGCTGGCCAGCACAACACACAAGATTGGTACAGGTGATTATGTGCTACTGGTATTTGGGACAAGCACAGAGAGGATTAAGGGACTAGCTGCTCTTTACTGAAATGTTTTGTCTGCTTTGACCATGAAGTGCAGCCTTCAGAAAGCTCTCTTTACCTGTGTACCCATCCTGTAATTTACCTTTTGATTGCACCTTTTAGATGGAGACAATGATGCACTACTAAAAATTCCTTGAAACATAAACAGTATTTTTATATTACCTTCGGCTTCTAATTAAGAGAAGAGAAGGTAAACCAGATTAATGCCTCATTCCCAATAGCTGCAGCCTTGGTCTCAGTCATTTATATTAAATATTTTTAACTAGCAGATGGAGAGAATCTCTCTCTCCAAAACGTTTTGATTTTGTGTTGTGTTATGAAGGCACTTATGGAATATAAGGAAATTTCTCATGAATACAGTAGTTTTTAACTGAGGATGTTGTATCTGGTCAAATGGTTTTGGTCATGCAGTGAGTGAGACATTGTGTCGTGAGGCTGTGAAGAAGAGTGTGAACTAGAGGATCAATATCTTTAAGTCAAGATAAATAACCTGCTGAACATAGGGATGAAGTGTAACACCATCACTGTGAATTTATCTCTGTCATGAGAATTGGTGTCTAAGGCTCTCCCATAACCCCTTCTGTTCTTCAGCTTTGGGGATCACCAAACCCAGAAATGAGGTGTTCTCTACAGGTTTTGTCAATTAATGACCAGAAGTGAACAAAAACTTTTCTTTACTTCTTTTTTACTTCTTTAATGATCAGTCCTATCAACAGTTTACTCATTTTGCTTTTCTTTGCAAGTCCTTTTAAGTGCCAACGAAGATGCAAAACGAATTAAACACACCCTTGGAATTCAACATACCATTATGCTAGGATATCCTCCTGACCAACTTTGAGAATGTACCTATTTGGGTTGGCCAAATTGAGAAATAATGCCAAAAACTCATTTTCAAATTTAAAATAGTAAAATTTCTATGGATTATGACATTTGGAGACCATGGAAGGTAAACATATGTACTTCTGGAAAACATCTGCTTTTAATCTCTGTGACGTCCACATAAAACTATTAATACCAGAGCTAATCTTCAGTTGTTTTCCAGGGATAGTAATGATTTAAATGTCTGAGGCTGATTCTGCAACCATTACTCATGCAGAAGTTCCAGTTGACTCCTGTGACACAGCTCACAGTTATGAGGATTAATTGCACCAGTAAGAGTTTCACAATTAGGACCAATACCCTTTATCCCAAATGGCTATAAAATTATTGTAGAGTCACATCAGCATCATCTGGAAATACTTACTTTAAATCCATAATCCATCAATCTTTCAAATTCAGAATAAAAATAAAATTATTTATTAACACTGTACACACATTTTCAAGCTTGACTTTGAGAATAAAATAAGAAGTAAGAAATTCTGAATGTATTTAGAATTATTTTGGCATTGATTTGACAGTACTTTAACAGCTCTGGCAAGCATAGACCTATACAATTGAATTTTTTACTTTGATAATATGGGTAATAAAGACTAAATTGGGATTACTAAATATATATAATCTCTGATGCTCAGATTTATGTGTGTGTGTGCATGTATGGCAGACACAACAGCTTCATAAAATTAAAATGTTTACTATTGTGTGTTGAGAAGGGAGGGAGTAATTTACAGAGATTTTATTTACTTTTTACACACTTGAAAAATATTCCAAGATGTTCCTTCCAAGACAATCCACTATGCTGTCCTTGAGCTTGGAGCCAGCACCCCTATGTGCAAATGAGAGGTGTGACTCCTCTCTAGGCATCCAGATAAAGAGCTGATGGAGTGTTTTACAGTCTTTACCTGTCTTGTCTCTCCAGTCAGCACTAAACCATGATTGCAGCAGAGCACCACAGGAATCACTGATTGCAGCATGAATCTAAAGGTCTAACCCATCATTACAGTAATTACATCTTTTTCGTTATCTTTCACTTCTCAGCAGAAAAGGGTTTTGTTGACTGAAGGCCAGACTCTCTATGCCATCTAGTCTTGTATTTCAGATTAGATCTAGACTAGAATACCGAGGACATACACAGAAGGAATCAGGTTACACAAAAAATACTGAATTAAGATTATCACTTGTGTCTTTCTTCAAATAGAGTTTATGTCTGCATATTTTAATGCATGCAGTGTCCCAAGATGTTGAAAAAGAAAACAGAAATTATTTTAAAAACAATTAGCAAAAATAGAAATATAGCAAGGTGCACTGAAGCTCTATGGAAATGTTCCAATGCATATGCCCATATTATATTTATAAAAGAATTTGTCTCACACAAGTGTACACACATCATGGATTTCGTATTTTTTCATTCCAATTCCATTCTTGAGATTTCAAAAGTATTTTAATTTTCTATCTAATTTTGGTCTTCTATTTTGTTTTAAAGATTGGAAAGGAGTAGAGCACAAAGGAAATACTGCTGTTACTTGACTTACATGGAACAAAAATGCTTGTAAAAATGAGAACATGAAGTGCATTTTTACCCATATTTTAGCTACATTTTTAAGTACCATATTACTCTCTTTAGATAATGTTCATTTCCAATGAGTGCACACGAGTCTTCTGGGGGAGTGACCAAAAAGCAAACCCGCAAGCACAAAAACCTGGCCCACGCAACAGAATTGTCTGAACACCACAGAAAGTTGGCTAGTCATTAGTCAACATGACCAGCACAAGGTACTGGAGAAACTGTCCTACCTCCAGCCACTTCCCTTGCATTTCCAGCTGCAAAACCTTCAACCTGGGCAGCTCAGCTCCACACTACTAAGTGCATAAACCTGCGCTACACCAGCACCTTCTGCTGTCCAGTCTCCCAGAAACACTCTCCTGATGTACTTTTTCCTGGCTCTCAATAACTGGCTTTGTCTGCTATCAACAGTTTTCACACTACCAGAAATAGGAAAATCCACATGTTTCTCCAGGCTGCCCACACTTCAGTTCAGCACTACAGTGCTCACCTCTCATGACATGCCTTTGACTTCAGCTTATTGGTAGAAAAATCAGTTTTCTACAGTGTGTCACAAGCTCCTGGGACAGAAAAAAACCGTAAGGTTGGCATTTTGCTTCTTGTTAATCACTTGATTTATTGTATTGGCAATGGGCTTTTTATTTGAACCGAGTGTGCCTACAGAGTGCGGCACATCCTGCTGACAAAAATGTGAGTTAGAGCTCTAATATTTGTATACAGTCTCAGTGGGAAAGATATGTGCATGGAAAGCACAGTGGGGGAAAGCTGGAAGTGAGGACAAAGCAAAGGAACCAATCCAAGAAAAAGGACAGATGAAAATGAGGAAAAACAAATTGAAAAACATTAGCTAAAAATCTGAATTGCTGACAGTGTAAAATTATATCTGATGATATTTACCGAATGGAACCAGAGAAAAGAGCGTGATCTGAATTGCTCCAACAGCCAGCTCTGCCAAAAAGGGAGGTGCCAGAACACCAGTGCCAGTTTCTGTGTTGCAAAATTTGCTGGCAGTGAGGAAAGGTTTGGTGTAGAAGGTCACAGACCACACCACGTGCCAAGGAAGTCAAGAATGCATACAGAGCTGAGGCCAAGCTTCAGTTTTAATAAAAGCCGTACCTGGCTTCAATTTCAACATAATATCAAGTAAATACAGATGCCAACATGTATTAAACACAGCAGAATAAGGTAAATCTCTTGGGCTTGGGACAAGAAAGCTTTGTATCACATGCAGAAAAAGCAGAGCTTTTGTTCGTGTAATAGCTTTCTTATTTCCACCAGCTTCATAATACTGGCATGGCTAGAGATATTCCACACTATTTTATCAGTCTCTTTCACTCTCATACATGCTTTTCAAATGAGTTTTTTTTCTTCAAGAAGTCTTTCATCAAGGAGTGTTTTTTGCTTTGGTTGGTTCGTTGTTATTTTTTTTTTCCTTCCCAGCATCTTATAATTAAAATTATGAGGTTATTTTTTATTTTGTAGTGCTGAGTGCAACACTGAAATGGTAGCCACTAACCAAAGAGCAAGATTACTGACATGCATGCTGTTTTACCTAAAGCTAAAAGTTCTTTATCGTGTTTTTATACTCCTGCAAACTTCTGTAAAGCCATCAAAGGAGATCAGCAGAAGCAGTAAACAGTATTTATCCTAAGTTAGAAGGACAGTGAGCCCAGGCTGTCACAGTCCATTACTACTGGTGCTCCAGTTACTGGGTTAGCTAACCTCATAGAGGTAATTCCACAGACGCAAAAGGAGCTGAAATTCAGTGCAAATATGCCAAGATGAGCTACAAACATAGCTTTGGATGAGTCTTCAAGACTCACTTGGATTCTATAACTAATCTGATTTATTTACTCAAAATAATTTACAGCTACATAGAAACTAAGAAAAGCTGAGCTGGGTAATGTACAATTCAAATCCAGTCACTTTTGGCAAATCCAAGTAGTACAGGTTTCATCTAACACTCAGCAGATGGATGACATTTCCAGCCATGACAAATTTATTTAACCTGTCTTTGTCTACAAGAGTATCTCCAGATTTCTAAATTCCAGTAAAACTAAATTATCCTTTTTGCACAGGGACTGATGTGTCTTATGAGGGAGCAGTGGAAAAGCCCTTTCTTATTTACTGATGATAGCGATGTACTTGATAGGAAAGTAGAGGCAGTGAAAAATAGAGGTAACAGGTTTCACTTATTTAATAATAGGTTTCATTTATTTAATATAAATGTCGAATATCATAACATTTTAATTTGTAAAATGGCAACAGTTACTTGAAAGATTTCCACAACATGAAATTCAGTGTTTTGTTCCAGTTAAACAATTAAAAGATTGCACTGTCTTGCACTGGCATAGAAATCTAAAGAATAGTTTTCTCATCACTGATTTCTTTCCTATCAAATAAAACTGCTTCAACTTTTCAATTTTTTATTTTCAAATTGTCCCAGAACTCTACTTCAGAAGCTGGGGAGCATTTGATTACTTGCCATACACTGAAACTTGACGACCACAACATATTGACAGCTATGGCACTGGAAGATTGATCAACACAAATTTCTTCCTGGCACCAGTCAGAAACCCACTGTTAGAAAGCTAATTTTGATTACTCAAATTACCCTTATGGCAAGTGAACTGGCTGGCTCATGGCTTTGCATACTCATTACAGCTTGCATTTAATAAAAATGGCAGTGGAAAGGTAAAGCACCCAGCTCTACAAAATCACAGAATCGGAGAATGGTTTGGGTTGGAACGGACCTTTAAACGTCACCATGTCCAACTGCCCCCAGAATGAGCAGGGACATTTGCTGCCCAGGTTTGCTCAGAGTCCCATCCAACCTGACCTCGAATGTTTCCAGGAATGGCGCATACATCACATTTCTGTGTCGCCCACTGCCAGTGTCTCACTACCCTTATTGTAAAAAACTTCTTCCTTATAGTTAATGCAAATAGATCCTTTTAGTTTAAAACCATTTCTCCTATTGCTACAGGCTCTACTAAAAAATCTGCTCCTGTTTTTCCTATAAACCCTCTCTAGGTACTGAAAGGATGCACTGAGGTCTTGGAGCCTTCACCTCTGCAGCTGAGCAACCACAACTCCCTCAGCCTTTCCTCACAGGAAAGATGTTCCATGCCTCAAATCATCTTTGTGGCTCTTCTCTGGACCCACTCCAATTGGTCCAACAGGTACAATCAAATATACTGATTAGCCTTATCTAACTGGGAAGTGCAGTGGTAGCACTCATCTTTCCAAACTTTAAACCTTTTTTATTTTCAAATCATAACTGCACGGTCAGATCACAGAAAGATGGTGGCAGGAAGGTCCCAAAAGTGTCAGTGATTGTCCCTAACTGCCCAGAGTCCAGCAGGCTGCACAGTCCTCATCTATGCCAGAATGTAAAAAAGAAAAAGAAGTTAATAAAAGAAATACTGATGGAGCAACAATTCTGTTGAAGTATAAAAGTTTTCCACCCTAAACTCCCTTCAGCCCAGCTGTCAGTGTCAGAAACTCTCAACAGCCATTTTTATACAAACATTAAAGAAAGTGCTGTATGTTGAAGTGTACTATAAAAATGTGAAATGCCACTATATAAAGAGAGATTGTTAGGATGGGAGCTTTACTGGGAATTTTCCTACGGTAACAATTCAGATTAATCACAGCAAACTCTAATAAGCGTTGTTACTGGTTTGTTTAAAAGCTAATACAATTTTATCTAGAAATCACCACTATAAAATTTAACCGTAGTGTTTTAGTGTTCATGTTACCATAATAAATAAAGAATATATTTTCAGAGGTACTCAATGGGTCATAGTCAAGGCTATCTATTTTAACATTGTTTTGTTCATGAGCAACTGGCTTTTGAATAGCCAAGTGATCAAGGGCAGAAGTTTGAAGATTAAAAAGGCCTCATTTCACTGCTATTCTCACTCCACCTTGGTTAAATTTTTCTTCAGCTATTTTGCATGATTTTTGGAACAGTAGCCAAAGACAATGCAGAAAATAAGATAAAAGTGTTCATTAAAAAATTCTAATGCAGTATGTAAGAGTAAGCGATGGAGGAAAAAACCAACTGGGTACATTTCCAGCATCTAAATCAGCAAGATTTCAGGGATTAAAATTTCTGTTGAACTGGATTTTCATGTGTGAGCACAGATGCAAGAAAATAAATTGTAGTAAAATTTCATCCTCAAATGAACACTTTAATATTTCTGCTATTTCACATAAGATTTAACTGTTACTAATTTTATGGTCTCAATCCTGCAGCAGTGTTCTAAACTGCCACTAAAGAAATCAGATAACAATGTTTAATATTAAATTTAGGGCATCATAGTCCTTTCCCCCCATTTTGAGACTGATCATATTAGATGAGAAATCTAGAATTTGGAGACAAAAGGTTAAAGCATTGTTCATTTCATACTACCTAATGATAACATGAAAACCAACTTCACTAAAAAAATGGCCACTTAGCTCTGACATAAAATGAATTTACTCCATCCATCTTTGAAAGAGCTGAAATATACAGTTATATTATCTGATTTATATACATTCTGTTATTATGCATGTTTTCTTTTTGAAGAAAATCCTGAATTGCTAACATTGTAAACCAAATTAATTGGAGGAGGATTTAAATACTGCTAATTGTATCACTATCCATATCGTGCAAAACCTAATCCTGTGAAAGGTTATTAGTGTGAATATTCCTCTTTTAACATAATTAGACTTATTCATGTGATTAGGCACTCCCTGCAGAATTAGAGCTGAAGTCTTGATTCTGCATCTTCAGGAAGACAATGATGTTGCATGAATGCAGCAAGCTACCTGTGGACTGCCAAGAAACTGCAGGACTAAAATCTAAATCTGGATAATTAATCCATCATTCTTCCTCCTTGAGGTTTTGAGTTTAGTCAGTTACTACATACTGAAAACCCCCCACAGTTCAATATTTACACTGCGTTAATGTAGTAAGAATGACTTGTAAATTAAAGAAATGGTTGAAACAAGAATCTCAAACCCATCCCTAAGTAAGTAAAAAATGACACCAAAAATATGTTTTGTGTACAATGAGAAAAAATAAATGAAGAAAAAATACTCCTTGATAATTTTAAGCCAGTGTTTCTTCTTGCAATATATTTTACATAGAAAAGGAAATTTTTAAGGACAATTTATGTGCAAATATATATAATTTTAGGACTTGAATGGCAATGTAGATATTTAACTTTTGGCACCACATGAAAAAAAGGAAATTCAAATCTCACTTCTTAACCAATATCCCTGACACAAAAGAGTTGACAGTATTCCTAAAAACTGACACAGATCAAGGCTGAATACATTCAATTGATTTCAGCTTAAATTTAATTGTTGAAAAAGTAATTTCAAAGACAAAATTCCCCAGTATCTAGTTTTTTTTCCTTTTTCAGCATTTTAAAAGTATGTGATATTATATTTCATTCAACGTTCTTGCTATTGGACAGTGGAGAGTAACTTACTATGATGGTGAAACAATGTGCAATTGCATCAGGTAAAATTATAAAGACATTTCAACAAATACAACAATACTAAAACAACACTATTCCATCATTGCTGAGAAAGCATTTAAAGACACATTGTGTTTTAAGAATCTATGTCAAGGAAAAGAAAGGCTGCTTCAAAAAAATGCAAGTGCTTTATAGAGAAAGTCTAGAAAAGAAAATGTTCTATTTTTTCCCAATGGTATTATTCTAATTTATTTTAAATGTCTGGAATGTTTTGAATTTGTTGCTATTTTAGGTAAGGTTGCAAAAAAAGAAAAAATTACTTGTAAAAATAGGCTAGGGAGCAGCATGTGGCCTGAGAGAAATGTACCCTAATGTTGTCCTGATATTTAAGTATGAGAAATGCAGATTAGAAAATGTGACAGTAGATAGGTAATGATGAAAGTACTTCCTACCTTTATAAGAAATTGAATCTTAAAATGGACAAGAAACCTCTGAGAACACAACTCAAATGAATAAAAATGTGTTTTCTTCTTTTTTTTTTTTTTTCTTTTGCTTTGCACAAGTTTCAGTGTGAACAGGTACAAAGCATCAGAGCAAAAAGTGCCTACATTTTACCCTGACTCTGCTCCTTTGGGGGAACAGATACTCTGATTCTCAGTGAAGTGAGGCAAACTACAAAAGACAAGGTGCTGGTTAAGTACAAACAATTCCCTAACAACTTTATCTCCTCCCTTCCAATAAATTATTTACATTTTCTATGAAACATTTAAAGAATTTTATTGCAGAATACAGAAGTGAGAAAAGGATTTATCTCTTTGATTTTTCCTTCTCCCTTTGAAGTGTCCCTCCTAAGAAGGGAGTCTATCATATCCCAAACCCCACATTTCAATAATATTTTATGAGTCAGAACTTGCTAATTTCACTCATGAGCTAACACTTTAAACTAAGGTAGTTTACAGAATTCAGAGACTGAGTAATAATTCAAACGCTGTTGGACTCTCACGACTTGTAATTCTTATCTTCTTTTCTCATCTCTGTTTTCAGTAGGATGGATTTTTATTCCACTGCAGTGTGAACACTTTTCTCAGTAGACAGCCCTAAGGCATGGCAGCAGCCTCACCACACAGATCCTACCCAGACAAAACTCCAGCTCTATTTTGAGTGCTCGCTCCTTGATGTCCCCAGTGGAAGTCCAAATTGACTATGAAAGCTTTTAGTAAATTATGAACCAACTCAAAGAATTTCTCACTGTAACTTTGATGTAAATACTTACAAGTCTGTGGATCACAACCAACAGATGCACCACCCATGGACAAAACACAAATTCTGGCATAATACATACTTTAAAAATATTTACTTATTTAAAATATTTATTTAATTTACTGTAATGACCCCACTGTGAAACACCCTACAGTTGATTTTCATGAATGTGAAGCACACAGAGCAACAAGAGAATTCAAATCAAGCTTCTGGGTACTGAAGCTCTGGATACTCCACCTCTGAAAAACAGGCTCCTGTGAATAGAGAAGTATTTACAGTAGATGGGATGGTACCTAAAACCAGATGCTACCTCACCCATGTTAATACAAGAAAGGAAAATGACTCAGTTGAGATATTTGTCTTGTGATTTGATGTTACTCTGTGTTTTTCAAGTTCTGTTTGTACCATATTTTCCCCTGAGACTGTGTCTTCAATGAAGGTATCTAACATTTGTGCTTATAGGTATTTCCTTTACCTTTGAAGTTTAGTTGCTGCAGAGGGTATCCAGAGAACGTGTATAAATACTAGTTCTGCTAATTGTCTCCATTTGCTGGCTGTAATTATTGCAACAGCATGGGTTTTCCAGAGATGTGCAGAGTATAGGTGAAGAAATAATGCTGTATCATAGAACTTCTTGTAACTCTTGTCCTACAGTCCTGTGTTGAAGCAGCTCAACATGGAAAGAGATTTTTTCCCATTCAATTCAACACAGACCATGAAGAACTGGGAAACAGAAACATTTAATACAGAAGCATAATACAGAGAGGAGCAATGGATTTGTTTCTTCCCAGGAAAAGACCTGTGCATCGCTTTACACCAACACAGACAAAAAGGGTGAGCGTGGTTTTTGGGAATTACCTTTAGCCAGCATCTCATATGGGGTCAGATATGCAAGCTCTTCTAACATGGCCTGAGCCACCCAGGACTGTTTAAGATTGCTTTATAGGGCAAGACTGCTTTATTTTTTTCTGGCAGACTGCCTCACAGCATGGCTTGGAGAGGTAAGGACAACTACAGGAAAGGTCTCATGCAGCACAGCGAGCTTGCCTGAAGAGCTGGGGTGCAATGATGTGAATTTATGCACAGGAAACCATCTGGATGAGCAGAGCAAAACTGCCCTGAAACTTAAAGCCTTCTGATAATGTATTCACAGTTTTAGTTACTTTCCCATGAAAGTCCTATAAACGTAAGTTGTTTATTACATTCCTTCTAAGAAATGTCTTTTGATAGAAGTTTTGCATGACCAGTGTGCTTGGGAAGGTGATAACTTAATTATCCAGTCCCTGGTCATTGTCAAGAATCTATAAATACTGGAGTCAGAGAATAAAGTTACTTCTTTCCTGTTCTGACATTGAGAGGCATTTGTGTGAATCATTTGTGTCCTTTAGTGACACAAAATCACTTGAAAACAATGTAGACTCTTTGCATTTAGATTTCCTGAGATCCAAGACACTACCTCTAGTTCTTTGAACCTTTTGACCTGCTTTATAGGTCCATGCAACCATATCATGACCATGATTAGACCACAGAAACCTGAAAAGCTACTGACACCAAAAAAGAACAAAACTTATTTACCAACTGCATGAAAAAATGCTTAATGATAAAGAATAAAAATGTAATTTATTATGTATTAATGCAATAAACTCTAAGCAAAAAACCCCAGATTTCTCTGGGTTTTTTTAATATTTTTAAAATATATTTTTTTTAATATCCTTTTATATTTTCTTTTCAAACAATTTCTTTTTTAATTAACTAAAGGAATAACATGTTCTCAATTACTTATTTATAAAAATCAGTAAAGCATATACATATTCAAACTCCAAGATTTTAATTTGTAGGAGATCTGAATGAGGAACAGCATTCTGTCCCAGGAGAATTAGATCATTTTCTCTGTGGCATAAATTAACAAACCAACAAACAAACAAACAAATGTCTTTGGGCACTATAAAAATTGTTTTTATTCTTTGACCTTTCCAATATTTTTTTTGGCAATATTTAGTAAATATTTTCAGCATTTTAGTCAAAATTTCTATATAAATATTATTGATGTTATGTCAACAACTTTCTAACTTTTAAATAAAATCTAAGTGGGGGAAAAAACAAAGTCAGCCCTTTTCCAAACATCTGTTTTGATGAGTCAACATTTTCTAACAGAAAAGCACTCCCTCACAGTTGTATGTCAACTGTAATTTGCAGAACAACTGAATTTTTACTTCTTCATGCTGTTTAGTAACATCAATACAGTTTTGAGACTGAGAAGCTGAATTCTAATATCTCATTCATCAGTATAAATAATCAAAACCCAGCTTTAACAGCAATCTTTCACAATCTCCTTAAGACAAGAACTCATACACGGCTTTCCTGAGTGAAGAATTTGGCCTAGAGAATCCATCCCTGCTGATGATTGAGCCAGGGAAAAGCGCAGACTCCTATCAGACCTCAGGTGGAATTTATAGCACTCATATTCAGGAAAATGTAATTTTCCTCCTGGAAATTGAGTAACTTGTATTTGGAGTCACGGAGAACGAGTAACAAGGCACTGCATGAAGCCAATTTCACAACCATTTTTCAGAAAGATACTCTGTCCACACCATTATGAATTCATCACAGTCCCTCACCATTAAGGCAGAAGACAGGGGCAAAACCGTATTTTGTCATCAAACCAGCTTTTCAGCCTTATTTCCAAAATTGTCAAGAATTGTTTTTTAACCAAACATTTCTGACAGTTGGAGAATTTTGCTAAAGAAGATTTAAGTAGCTCTTAAAAGCTGTTAGTGAAATACGCAAGCAGAACCCTGGGAATTCTAAAACTGTGCAGTTACTTAGCTCCTAAAAGCCCCTAAAGCAGGTTTTCAACTGTTTCCAACAGGCAACTTACTACTTTGGCTATCATGAGTCAGTAGATGCATGAGAAAGATTTGCCAGGAAGAAATTCAAAAGATGATTTTTTTTCTCACCTCAACATATAAAATAAACCTAAAAACCTGATGGCAAACTGCTCCCTGTAGCTATTCAGAATCCACATACTTTGACTTTCTGGTTCACTCCTTAACTCTCCTGTAAAACTCTGCCCATTTCTCTCATAGTTTTGTTTTTTGTCCTTTCATTCTTCTATTTTTTGCTCATCTTGTGACTGTGATATCTCATGACATCTTTTTGCATGTCGAAGGAAGATCAGTGACTATAAATGAAAATGTCTGACAGTATGGATGATGTTCACATGAAGGAGTTTATAATTTTTAAGTCACTCAATATTTTCTTTAAGATATGTTTAATTTGATCAGCTCTGTGCATATTTCAACACATAATATTTATAAATCGTTTTCAATAGCTATTATTATTTTGGTGCCAGACAGCCCTCTATTATGCCTTAACTCAAATTAACGTAGTGAAAATGAAATTGCTAAATGTTCTGGACACTGTGAGCTACCCAGCAGATACTCTGAGCACCATGAAATACCTGGCAGATATTACAGAGCTGGTGGAAGGCTCAGCAATTATAACCACTGTAAAATTCTCTGTGGATATTGGAAGCAATGTCAAGCCACTGGCAGTCATTACTGCCCTTGTCAAGTGTTCTGTGGAGATTGTAAATAGGAGTCAGAACTAGATGGGCATCATAAATTCTCTATCAAAGGTGTGATAGGAAGTCCTATTAGGAATTAAATTATGAAATTCTGAGAAATTGCTTTCATTTCCTCTGTAGTTCAGAGATTTATATTCATTTGTTACCTGGAAATACCAATTAACAGTCCTTAATCACTCTCCTGATCGTGCCAGCACTTTTAGAAGTACTTTTCCTGCTGGGAAATGGATCTCTATGAGGATGCCCATGCTGGCTCGCTATAAAATGTGAGTTTGATATTTGAAGAGTATTGCAGAATTCAAATGTTTGGTAACACAGGCTACTGGAAATGTCTCTGCCTTTTGCTCCCAAGAGACTGTTCCATGTCTGCCTCCAGACACCCATCTGTGTTTCCTTAACAATTCACCTGATGGACCATCTGTAGGTAATATTCACATCTTTTCAAATCTCTTCCAACTTATAAATGTATGTATTTGTTGTTAAAACCCATTCTCTATATATCATTCCAGTCAACTGATCTCCCTTCTGCTATGAGCATGTTTGATAGCAACACACATCATTATTCCTGTGGTTATTAGGAGAAATGTGTGACTCTCCTTTTGTTTGCAAAGACATTAGCAAAGCCACAGTCTCAGCAATTTTCTGTTATTCAAGCATGTAGAAGATTCAAAGAGTCTGAAATTAATCAACTATGTGTGAAATTAGACTTTTGATTCTGGAACCCACTGGCATCATCTCAGGCAGTGATCCTTTCTCTGCTGTGGGATACTTTTAAAAATCTCTGGTTTAATCTGCTCATTGCTAGACAATGCCCATTGTGAAATGAGTTTTCTTTACTTATTTGGATTTTTTTGCTTTCTCCCACACATTGTATCTATCATGTTTTTTATGGTGGAAAATATCCAACAAACATTTAACTTCTTCAAATATAGAATTTACCTAACTGAAGTTCACTGCAAGTATTCCATTCACCCCCAGGAAGCAGTGCTAGAACATATAGTTACAGGTTGATAAAAAAATAAAATAATTAAATTTGACCTCAATATCACCCTGTCAGACACATAACTTGAAAGAAACATTACATAAACTTCTGTAGGAATCCTCAGTTTCACAAAGAATACAATGCAGAACTAGCATCACAGTTAAATGTCTTACATTATAATCACATATTACTGAATACATTAGAGAACAGTGGTGTTCTTGAGACATGAAATAAGAAATGTCTATTTTTTGCTGTTCTCTTTCATTCTTAGGTGTATCTTCTGTGTCACACACCTGTCAGATTTAAGATTTTCTTTTTTTCATAATTTCTCTTTTTTTTGGTATATTCTCTGCATTCAATTTGTAATGCTAAATGAGAGTACAACTCACCACATATCAGCTGGTTTTCCTTCAGGTTATAAAGTGACAGTCCATGTAAAGCACTGGGGTAAGCACAAACTGTTTCCTCTGCTATTCGGACTGAAGCATTTCTGGCCCATTGCAAGACCCACTTTAGGTTACAGTCACAAATCAGTGAATCAGTGTTGAAATGTCTACAAAGGCAAAGAATGACCACAGTTGGTACACATGCAGTTTCCATGAACATACTTTCTTCTGCTAGATATAAATTATCTAATTCCAAAGAGAATTCTGGATAAATGCATAACTGTGGATGCATGAATACAAAGACAGTCTGAGACAACCAATGCACATTGCCCCACTGGTAATTACTTCCATAACATTATGCAAAAATTCTGGATTTGGTTCCAGAACAGCATCATTGACTACTGAAATAATTTTGAGTCTGTGTTACTGCAGAAAATCATACTACAGCATACTTTCATTTACTAAAAACCTCTCTAGAAACATTCCGTACACACTCTTATATCTTAGGCAGGTACAATTAATATCAATAACTGGGAACTGTTATTATAATTCCAGGAAAAATGTTTAACATTACTGGTTTTGTGCAGAGGCCAAATAAGATGTAATGCATGAAGCCATGAAAAAGTTTAAGATTATAACTATAAAGAAAAAAAAAATGGGGTGCTAGTCAGGAGCACTAGATTGGGCTAGCCAGGAATGGGGTTGAATTGTCAGTGCTGTCCATTTCCCTGCAAAAGGTAAAGATGGCAGCTCATCAACAGCTAGCCAGACATGGATAACAAAATAATGCAGATTTTATTTTTGGAATGCATCTCTAGAAGCAATCCTGTTTGAATTCATATGCAACTCTGCTGTGTTTATTCTAATGTCTTTCTGAAATATTTCAGATTTACAAACAAAAGGAATGATACTCACAGGGCTTTCAGAGCTAGCAGCTCAGAAAAAAGTCCATTCATGAGACTTGAAAAAATATTCCCTGACAAATTCCTAGGGGGAAAAAAGCAATTTACTGTTGGTTATAACAAATACAAGAAGAAAAGAAAATTGTTATAGAATATAATTTTCCCAATGGTAATTAAGAAGTTTTGTTTTCTTGACAACAATAAAAACATATTTAAATTTGGTATGTTGCTTTTTTGGTTTTGGTAGGTGACAGTAATATTTAAATCATTTCACACACACTAACTTGTTTTATTTTCCCAGCAGAAATACATACAATTCACTTGGTCTCATAAAGAGGAGCACTTCTACATTTAAAAGAACAGAATCTGAGAAGAGAATATTCTAGAATTTGACAGAAAATATTAATAAAATGATTAGTCAGTGAGACCTATATTGTATTTTTATTGTATATACAGAATGTCACTTCAAGTTAAAGAAATAAAAACAGTGTCTTAATTTAGTAATGTTCCAAAGAATCCAAGCAATTCCTTAAAACAGTAATGAGTTTCCAAAGTGGCTACACAAATAGTTTTATTACAAAGGACTTTAAACACACCAGTTTTTCCCATCCTTAAACTAGGATATTTCCATTTTAATTACTGCTCTACTTTTGTCTTGATGGCTGAATGGCTCAGGCTGAATACTTGCAAACAGAGGCAATTCACTTTTACACAGTTTAGCAGTATTGCTCTGCCAGTGCCTTAGTAGTACAAAAATTAAAAGCTTAATTGTCAAGTAATAATTGTCAAGTAATAATGTCTTTTCCTATACCCATAATCTTAAAAATTAGTGCATATCCAAGATTACCATTTCAGAGCGTATGAATTATCTACTTATGAAATATTGAAATATATTCCTTTCTCTCCTGAACACTATCTGTTTGAATTCGAGGCTGGTTACAAAAATTCAGTTATGTGGAAAATTTCCGAGCTCTTCACTGAAGATATTTTGCATATACGGGGGAAAAAAAAAAAAAAGGAAGAGTAGCAAAGAAAATGGTTTCATTACTTTTTCCTTAAAAAGAATGTTGCTGTAATTATTAAATTTACTTCTCTTTTGTCTACAAAGTAAAAGAACGTAAGCTAAACTGAAGAGTGACATTCACATCAGGAGCAATGTGCTCGCAGTGAGGAATCTATTAAGCTGCAACAGATCCGTACCAGGTAAGGAACCAAAGTAAATCTGAAACTTGAGAACCCTGCTTTCTACTGAAACCTGCCCAGAAATCTACAGAGCAGTGAATTCAAGTAAGAAGAGAAAATGTTGCTAATTTATAAATTAGTTTAATACACTTTTGAAGCAGTAATTAATTTCATTTTTGTATGTAACACTTCAGAATTTTTTCGTAGTTTAAAACAAAATTCTGGTAAGAGTATAAAAATAAACTGGCTCAGCAACAAAGTGAAATTATTGAGTGACAATTAGATGTGTTGATATAACTGAACTAATTTTTAAAATTTCATTTAACAGTGCACCTTTATACAGTTGTGGTGCAAAGCTCTTGGAAGAATTTTCATGTACCTCTTAATGTGTGGGTATGTCTGAAGGTGGAAATCAATCTGTAGATAGATATTTCTCTACCTTCAATATTTTGAGTTTGTCAACAGGAAACTAAAAATATTGAGCATTTCACAGACTCTTTTAACCTCTTTGTTTAAAATTAGATGGATCTACCTATGTGTTTTTTATATGTAAGGCCTGACACAAGGCATATGCTGCAGCAGCTCAGTGAACTGAGACATTAAAAAGACTAAATCAGAAATTGAAAACCCTGACATTTACACTGAAGTAAATCAGAAGTGGTTTCAGTAATATGAAAGCATTTGCATGAGTATAAACTTACTGAGCTGACACGTGGGGAAAGCAATCTGCCCAGTCCTGTCCTTTGCCTTGCCCTGCAGAACAGGGAGGTTTCCAATCTGATGCAAATCCCAGGCTCTCCCTTAAACAGCTTGCCAGGCTTCATATGGCAAAACAAACAGAGCACCAAGACTGAAGTTTGGTGATTCCATTTGGACTGAAGGGAAGTTTTATGTCTGGTCAATATTTTAGGAACTGGAGACAAACTGTAGGTCATTTGCACAGTGGACAGAGCAGGGTTCAGCAGATGCACCTGCCAGAGGTGCTCACTTGGTGTGGACTGAATCCATGAGCTCTGAGGTCCTACCAAATTCATCAAGACATCGAGCCAGAACTGACTTACCCTGCACTAACCTAAAAATTCCAGATTTGTGTTCCATTTACAGGAGACTGGAGAATTTCTATAGCATTCCTTTTTAGCAAGTGATGGAATAATTGAGCTCCTGACAGTGACATCAGCAGAAAGGCAGCTATTAAACTTTTCCTGTTCTTCTGGCAATGACCTAGTTTGAAGTTTCCATATTACTACTAATAATTAGCAGACTAGGATCATGTTCACAGAGCTGTGTAAGTCACAAAGCAACACATTTCTTTGTCCAAGAAACATAATTACAATATTTGGATATCTAACAGTGGAAACAGATTGTTCTTTAACAAAATGTCAGAAATCTTCTCAAATCACCCAAATAACTCTTTCATTTCTGAGCTGATGCAGCACTCTGTAAATACCTGGTTCTTTAGTGCACACAATTTACCTTATGTATTAAAATACTGCAGATGTACAGTGTTGTAAAATTCCTCTATTTCAGATACCCTAAAACCCCACTCTAGCTTGATTTAAAGGGGCATTTGTTCTAAAAATGTCTCTAACACCTACTTTGCAAACATTCTAAATACAACAAATTAATGCACCAAAGCTTATAGCACTTACTGTGCCATGAACTCACTCCATTAATAGAAAGATGTGCTTTCAGTTTTATCAGAGGTAAAACATTTCAGTCTTACTTAGAAAGTCTACACTTGTTTTTTCACAAACCAATACTTGTGCTTTTATAAAAATTAATGAAGCACTTTTGCCAAAAGTTTTAATATAAATGACAAATTCCACAAAACAAAAATAGTTACACGTATCAAAGTACCATTTGAGGCAGAATATAGATAGAAGCAGAAGTATATGAATATGAAGAATGCTTCCCTCTTAAGAGAAGCATTAAAAAGCAAAAGTTGAATGCAACAGTAACAGATTGATCTGTGAAAAAAAAAAAAAAAAAGGGACAGAAGGTATAAAAGAATGACAACAGAAATACAGAGAGAGCAGGTTACATTGTGTATTTCCTTATTTGCTGAAATAGGGGCTGTTTGATTAACTGTGTTAGTGTTTTTTATTTAATTTCTGGCACCATACAAAGTGATTAGTTGGTGCAATGACATCAAGAAAGTCATACAAGAATTTGTAGTGTAATATTATCACAAAGCTAACTGCTGTTGTTGATTGAGAGGCAGGATGAAGAGTAAATCAGATATAGTTTAATCAAACAATTAGAAGCAATGAGAAAGTTTGGGTTTGAACCTCCAAAGGGAAGATCCAGCAGTAGCTACTTGTTGAAACAGATTTCAGGCTGCAACATTTTGAAAAGATAAATTATGAGGGACTAAACAAATAAAGTCTGGTATATCAGCACAGTGGCATCATCCCAGTATTCCACAGCTCTTAATACTTAGATTAAATATAAACAGAATTAATGTAGATAGCAGCTCCATTACCTAGCAGAAATATATTTGCATACATAATTCTGGAACAAAACAGTGAAACATTGGGTCCAAAGGAGATTTGGAAGACTTGTTGCATTCAATTATGTCACTCCTGCTTAGAATACATGCACCTCACCACAGCATAAACACAGCCAAAAGGGAATGTATTAGCCAAAAGAGGTAAACTGGTATCTTAGAAGATGTAATGAACCTACTCTCACATGGAGGCACTGCCTGCTGCATCTGTCATATGATGTGAAAGCATTCTGAAGTCATTTTACAGAGTAAAAAAATCAAATCCAAGAGGGTGAAAAACTAGATAAATCTCAAGGAACATAATCAGAAGTCAAAGATTCGCTGAAGTCGCTGCAGTAATTTGAGTACCTGTATAAAATTTTAGGTTACTAATGAAACAACAAATTGTTTCTGTTCCCTGACATACACATCCTGATTGCAATGGAGTAAAAGTCTTCTCTACATTATCAAGAAGCTGACCATTTCTTGTGGTTTATGTGTGCCTGCATGTTTAAAAAAAACCCCAATACAATACTACTAATTCATTTTTTCTTTAATCAAGAATTCTGTAGGTTGTCCTGTTCTAAACTAGACTGCACAAAACCACCCAGCCCTCTGAAGAGTGTCTGCGTTATCCCTGAAAGCCCAGGCAATCCTCATCCTTTTAGTGAAGTATTTAAACATACCTTTAATGTTCTCACTTTAGATTTATGTATCACATCGTTGGGCTAAACCACACTGTGTTAGTTTGGGCCTAGAGCTGATTTTTCAGCTCTAACTCCATCTTTTTTTCAAATTAAATTTTATTTACAAGATTGAGTGAAACACACTGTGTTCTTTTGTTTCACCTGGTATTTGTGCTTGTAAACAGTACAAGTCAGCCCCATATTTGCACTTCACAGAAGGCACATGAACAGATTTATGTCCTTTGCTCTTTCCAGTGGACTCACGGCTCTCCCTACTGGTTTTGCTAACAGCCTGCAAAGATGCTTCTGTACTTCATCTCTGCTAACATAACACAGGAGCACTCTAATTATCAAATCAACAACTACCCAAATCAGCTCTCCTTCATATTCCTCCTTCACTGAATGGCTATGAACCCAGCTCCATGTTTAAGAACTTGTCATCTTTTCTTTGTTACAAACACTGATGCTGCACTGAGTAAATGCTTCTCCATAACCTTTCCAGAGAACAGCTTTCTCATACCCCTCAAATGGCAAGTAAACACAACTCAGAGGTATCACTAGCAACAGAAAGGTGATCTATTGTCTTTCAAACACATTTAAAAAGTATGGTTCTTCATAAGCTGCCAAGGGAAACAAAGCTACAGGGTGTTAGGAAAGTACCAGGCAGCATCAGCTCACAGCCCACTAACAATGACCGCTTCTTGCACCACAGGTAAACTGAGGTCCCAGTTCAAATAATTACCATCAGCATTATACATCATTATACAGGATTTCTGAGATCAAGGAACATGTGATACTCTGAATGGCAGGGGACAGTTCCTCTTGATTGGGACTGTGGCTGTATTTCTTCACAAAAGGATCAGTGAGCCAACAAGAGTGGTGGTACTCTTGACTCTGGTTTGGTAAGGACAATCGCTGCAAGGCAGCTGTAGCTTTTGACATAGCCATCGTGAACTGATTCACTTCTGATGAAAGAATAAGGTAGACTAAATTATTTCTAAGCCTCTGATTTCCAAAGGACAGATTTTGAAATACTACTACTAGTAAAACAAATAAAGCAATTAATAAAGAACTATGTTGCACGGACTACAATGCAGGATGCACCCATTTATCAGGTCAGTGGTAGAAAGGCAATTTAAAACCCAAATAAGAAAAATGGAAGATAGACTAAATGGATGAACAACCAAATGTTAACTCTTGAAACAAATAATTCAAATTTTTAAAAGATCAAAGAACTGGAGAGAAGATAACAGGAAAAGCTTAGCAAAGTGACATGAAGAATTTAAGTTAAAATGTGGAAATTATGCTAAGACATGGTGCAATAGATAGTCATAATAGAGTAGTATTATTGAAGTAAGAGATTAATAAAGAGTAGGTATTATATACAGCCTAAATACATCACATTAATATGATTTTCTCTTCTGTACAGTCAGGTTGGTCATTTGGATTATATGTATTTATGGGAGAAGCTCACACCAAGTCCTGGAAAGCATATTTCCCAAGACCACCCGAGAATGACTTCTGATCTGCAGAACTAGTTAAAACTGAAAGAACACCCAGCAAATGGGGGCTTGCAAAGCTAATTCCACTTACATGAAAACACCGGGATAAATTTTAATAATAATCTCCTCTTTATATCATATCATGCTAGATGTATATGAAAACCAAGAAATAATTCATCTTGTCTAGAAAATCAAAGATCTCTTTATATGAATACATGATATACCATGTGTAGCCACAGATTTATTTTTTTACCAGTTTCTGAGTTGCCAATATTTTTTCCCATTTCTCTTTTTTTCAAAATGCTTATGAAATACAAGGAGGCCAGACTAAGAGGTCTCCAGTAACCAGAATCATAATTTTTTCATTGATGCATGGACATCACATCCACAAAAGCGTTAAGAACCCGGTGTTAAGTGCATTTGCTGTAAAACAAGGTAAGATAATGGACAAGATGGAAGGGAGAGGAATAAGACATTACTGATGCTCTGCAGAAATGATCTTCTGAGTGATTGCACTTAGAGCTTTCAACAATGACTCTGCATCACAGCATTAAGGGAACATGAATGTGAAATCTGCTAATAACAAAACCAAGGCTTGGTCAACGTTAAGAGAGCAAGAATAGATGAACCTTCTTAAAGATGAAAGGACTTGTAAATAACATTACTCAAAGTGAAAACTGTTATTAGACTTGGGACTACATCTAAGAAATGTCTTATTCAAATTTCTGCTATAAACTGGGGCCTCAGAAGGGAAACAATACAGCAAGCTCTGGATATACAGCCATTTCAAAATGAAAGTTAGACCCATAAAAAGACTGGATGCAAGAAAATATGATGTTAATGACTGTGTAGTCATTACTGGTAAGTAACTGATGAGACTGGTGAGTCTTTCTCTGGTCCTTACAGCTCATAAAAAAATTTCTAGTGCTGGGAGAGATACTTGTGCTACCAGAAATAGTAGGTTTATAGCAAATCTGTACAAAAAGAGACTGTAATGGTGTGGTTTGATCAGCCCAGTAACCACAGGCAGTCAGCCTGCACACTGTGCCTTCTCCCAGCATCTCTGGCATCAGTGAAAGGTGCAGAGATACAAGGCCACATTCTTTCCTGGGCTTCAGAGAAAAGGGACAGTACAGCCAAACACTGTCACAGACCAACTGCACTCTCTGGGAATCAATTTCTGTTCTTTGCCACCAAGAGACTGATGTCCTGTACTGAGCTTCACTTTTAAGATGGGGTCTTACAGATTTGTGAATGGAAATTTCAGATCTTTCTGAGAGAGCATGGACAATAGAACAGTTTCTATTGAGTCTATTCCTAGCACCTAGGAACACATTCCATTTAATAACATGACTTCACCATTTGAATTAAACTTACCTTCCAAGGTAATCTGGCTTTATAGTCACAGTCATATTCACTGTGCACAGCAAAAGCAGACACAGAAACCCTCAATAAGTGAGTTGGGCTTGCCTAATTTGGCACATCATCTGAGAGCAGTTAAAAGAGGGGCGGTTTGCACCTGTTCATCCCATACCAAGGCTCTTCCCATCATCTGTTCTCCTTTGTTTTCATCAGAGAAGGCTTGGCACAGTTACTCTCATTAATGGGATCTGTAAATGTGCCAGGTTTCAGCCTTTTACCTGGTGTTACCTTGATCTCATGGCATGTCTTTCTAGAAAGACTTCTCTGTTCATCCAAGGAAATGCCATAAACTGGCTGGAGAGGGCAAAATCTCTCTTTTTTTGAGGTTTGTCACACACTGTGAAGCAGTATAGGAATTTATTTCTCATTCAGGAATGAAGATAGGTCTGAATGAAGATACAGAGCCCTCCTGGGCCCAGCCAAATGTCAATTTAAACCAGGATTCTTCCTATGAATTGCCTCTTTCCCAGACAGGAAATTTACAGCCAACTTACTTTAATTATTTCTAAGACATACAAACAGAAATTTCACGTTTAGCCTCTTTTTAATGTGGAAATGTAATTTAATTCTTTGCAGTTCTGATAGATATTACAACTGAAATAAAGAAAACACATTTAAAATATCAACTCATCACAATCAAAGGCTATGGGGAGGGGCCTTTTAGTACAAAACCTTCAACTTTCTTATGTCATTTTCTTGCCAGCTATGCTCAGGTCAGTCACGTGACAGTTTATATTTCTTCTGTTTAAAACAAAACTTGTATTATACTCACAGTTTGTGAAGATTGTTAAGCCCGACAAACATTTCTGGTGTTAGGCAACCAATTCTGTTATTTGAAAGATCCCTGAAACAAACAAAAGTCCCATGAAACACTGAGTCTGTCTGATTTATACACACAAGTATGTAATCACACAAAGCATCTGTATTTTTAATACTTAAAGAGTTAGAGACAAATGAGAAATAAAATCTTTTCCCATAATGTAACATAACTGAACTAAATAGATTAAATAACTTTTATATTAACATTATTGAGAAATATTCCACAAATCATACTGTGACTTATAATTGCATTGAAATGGGATTTTATAGATATATGCAGCACATAAAAGCAGAATAATATTACAAATACACAGAATTTTCTTGATCTGGGTTATTAGCACCTGTGTTTTTTACTTAGGAAGAATACTACTTTACTTAGGAAGAATTGCATTTTGTTCCATGCAGTATTCAGCCAAAATTGACTTTGTTTTTTACTGTTTACTCATGTTTCATCTCATTAACAGCAGCCTTTCTTGCTGAAATCAGAGAAACCAGAAGGCAATTAATTTGTGAGCTAGTGAGGTCAGTTTTGATAAGCACTTGGCAAGCTCTTTCAGGAGCAACACTGTGGCTTTCTGAGGGCACAAACAGTAAAAGGCATTGCATTCCATAACTTCTGCCTGCAGAAAGGGAAGAAATGTTTTCTGCATAAGCCAGAAATGCAACAGACTGTACAGGATGCTTATGGGAAGAAGATGACAACAGGTAGAAGCAATTATATTTTGATAAAAACATGAATTATGCCCCTTGGTAGATTCTGAATTGGAGTTTGATTTTTATGTATTTGGTTTTCAACCTTGACACAAATTTTCCTTCTCACCAAGTACATTTTTTTTAAAATTACTGCAATTACATAAGGATTTTAAGTGATTGTGCAGCCAAGAAAAATGTCAAAATTGATCTGAATGTATTTTTTGTTTAAGAATTAGAGGTGTTTTTCTGATTCCTTTTCTACATTATGCAGAGTCCATATTTTTCTACTGATACATGAGAACACTAAAGTAATCAAATGGAAGACTAAAGGTTGCAGTTTGACAAATCCAGTTACTGCTTTCATGGGAACACATCCAATTAGCTGGCAAATGAAGGCAATCTCTTTAGAATTCACTATGAAGTCGTCTTCTAGCAGACAAAGAATATATTGTGCAAGTTTATGATGAAAAATCACATTAGAATGAAAATATTTCTTAAATGCTTGTCAAGGTTATTATGTAGAAAGCTGAGATAATACTGAGGATACAGTATAGTGCTATAATTTCATTTTAGCATTATTCTTTACATTCTCCTAATAAAAGCTACATAGGAAATCTAAAAATGCAAGTTTAAGACACACACATATATATATATATATATGCATCTATATATCTTTCTATTAGAAGACATAAAAGGAACCCACCCAGAATTCTTGGCTGGGTAATGCTTTACTTTTGTCTAGGCAAAGTTTGAACATATATGGAAGAATTGCAACACGGTGTGGGGCATGATCTGAGTTGCAAAACCAGATTTTGTCTATACTAATATATACTAATATACTAATGAGTGCATACTTCTCTAAGAGTGACATACACTAAAATCTTATATTTACCAAAATGAAAGAATAAACACTATTTTCTCAAAGTTTACTTCAGTAAGTGTTATTTTCATATGAAGATATATAGGCCAAGATTTCTGCATTTTAAAACATATTTTCTTAAAAAAGAAAAGTAAAAAGAAAAGGCAACTTGCTACACTTTTCTCCAGACAAATACCTGTTACATTAAACACAATTCAGTTCATAATGTGCAAAGCTGGTGCTCCTTTTCAGGAGTAAAACATTTAACTTCCTACTGCTGACTTACAAAGTCAATGTTAGAGAAAAGAACTCTTCTGTGTTGAATAATCAAATGCCATAATCTTAGTGATGCATAAATTTTAAATTTCCATTAATTTTTTGTGTACCTTTTTGAGCAAACCCTGGAAATAATTCCATTTGTCATTCAAATACAAATTATAACAGTTCTCCAAATCATTCACAGAGAAGATTCTGACAGCCTGTGGCTTGTCTGTCTGACCTGCCATAGCCATTTCTCTAATGTGGGCAGTTGCCCACATTCCATCAGCTTCTGTTTTTCTCAGCATCACTTGTATTTTACACAGGAAAAAAAAAAAAGATGTGAATGCATAATCTTAAAGTAATCACTGTCTTGAGTATTCAACAGGAATTTACACTATTTATCCCTTTTGCTCTTCTCTTTCCCAACAGTTGCACACTGAAGGAAGGGAGATATTTTCTTGTTTACCATGGAACTACACAGATTTGTATCAAATGTGGCAGTCCAGCAATTAAACAATTCTCTGTCTCTAGACTGCTCCCAGTGTTACTTGTTCATATCAGCAATAGGGTTTTTTTGAGATTGGGCATGACAAAACTCAACATTACCAACTCTACTGTGCTGAGGAGTCTTCTCTCTTTCCCAATGCCTGATGAGCTCTTCTCCCTTTGATTCTTTTCTCCTGGCTGACCTAAAGGCTCCACCTGTGCTGTCTGTGGATGTGCAGCCCACAACTTGCACAGGTTTCCTGGTTTTCCCACAAGAGGTCAGGGTTGTGTTATTAGAGTGCGCGGCCAAAGCAGCAATTAGCGCTCATTTTTATTATTGCATTCTACTTTTATCCCTGTACGCAGAGCCAGCGAGAAAGCTTCAAACTTAAAGCTCTTATTTGTATTAAAAATGTACATGCTACTCTGACTTCATCATTATTATTCAACTGGCTCTCTACCCAAACACACTAAAACTGAGAGCTGGTGCTAGAAAACAGCTACAGTATGATCAGAGCGAGAAACCTTGTGCAGTGCTCCCAGCACACAGAAGTTTGAGAATACCACACAGCAGAAAAGCAGAGGATTCATAAAATTCTTCTTCTTCTGTAGATTTGCATTCCTTCTCCTTCTCATCTAAATCTTCCCGTCCCACTAAAATAATCCCTGTTTTCTCACTGGTTTTCTCATAAGACAGCATACATGATGGCTAGGAATGTGCTGATGGCCTAGTTAGCCAGTGCATGGACATTTGGAAGCTGTCACTTGGAAAATTATAATTAAAAAAGGGTTCATCTCACTTTTCCTTAGGCTGAGTACAACTAAGGAGGGTCTGTAGTCCTTGTTAATTAAAAGAAAAATGCCCAGCCACAGAATCCTAGTAACTTAGATTTTTTTACCCTCTGAAATGTAGTTTAAAAATCAGCCAGTGCTTGTGAAAGTACTACGAGAACGTTTTCCAAGACAGAATTGCAAGAATGATGGGCAGGGAATACACTGTGTAAGGTCTTGTTTCCTTAGAAAACCATGATGAAAATAAAAAATATCAAGCAAAGTCAAGGTTGATGGTATAGAAAATGGTAGATAAATTCTATGGTATGACAAAACTTCCTTTCTAATAATATATTTTATAGGGCTGATTTATGATTAAAGTGAAAAAAACCAACAACCAACCAAAATAAATTAGTGTAGCACAACCCATTGTTCAAACTGATTTCTGATTAATGTCTATAGTGATCATCTGCTTAGTCATTAATTAAGAATGTTTTTACCTTTGTAGGGGTACCTGATAAGACACTGGAGAGTAAACTGATGATTTTAAATGGGAAAAGGTAAAAAGGAAAAGGAAATGGAAGAAAGAAGGGAAAGAAGAAGAAAAAGGCATGGCAAATATAAAAAGCAGAGAGTGTAATTTTCTACTTTACAGCCAGTGCCCTTATTTGATTATTGTTTGGTGGCATATTTGAGTTGCCCAAAGATAGAAATGTCAATACAAACACAATTTTCAAAATAATTCAAATGGAATTAATACTTACAGGCGCTTCAGTTCTGAAAGCCCATAGAAGGCCCCTGGCTCAATTGTGCTGATCAAATTATTCTTCAGATCTCTAGAGAGACATAATAGGAGGAACAGTTAATTATCATTTTACCTACTTTACCATATTATATATGAGGAGTGTGAAATCCAATGCTACTCTAACCTTTATCTTAGCTAAAACTAAGAATTTCTTTTAAATAATAGCATCAAAAACAGTACATCATCTGCAGCTTACAAAAACATATTTTTCCAAGTAAGATGGTTAAGATTAGATGTTTTTTTATAAACCTTCTTGTTTTAATTATTTTTCTATTTATACTTTTCAAAACAAGCTTACCAGCCATTCTTGCCCCAGGAAAAAATGTTTTAATCAAAGAGTGAATGAAATAATTAGTCAGCAAAGCAAGAGCCTTTTAGCTTGGTTATATATTGTGCTGTGCACTTTACGCTTAATAAATTTCTCATTTCCACCTAATGTAGGCAAAGTAGTTGACATGTGAGACAAACAAACAGGTCAGGTTTTTGTTCTGAAATACAGGCAGTTTCTCATATTTGGCAGATCAGTGTTTCATTTTGCACTTGCTGACAATCCAGAGGATTGGCTGTTTTACAGATAAAGAATATTTCACTGGCATTAGTAATCTCGTCTGCTCTTGACACAGAGCTTGGGGCCATGACACTGCTCTCAGCTCAGTCCCCACAGAGATTTACTACTGAACTGTCTCAAAGACTTTTGTGATGTGAACCCTGAGGAACTGCCTTCAGTGCAACTGGATGAGCAGGCCTGGGAGACAAATGCTGTAAATTCTTGTAGGCAGCATTCATCTTTGGACAATTTGCAATTCATAGGGAGCAACTGGTGCTCACTGATTTCAGTGCTGTTTCTCAGGCTGGCCACTTCCAGAAATTACAGCACATACACTGCTTGACTCTGCCAAAGCATGGAAGGATCAACAGCCACAGGAATAATCTTATTTATGACTTTTTATTTTACTGCAGATAAAATGAACTCTAGCTGAAAGCTTGAGTCCACTACCTGTGATTGGCCTGAATAGGGTAAGATTTCATCCCAAATGTTTATTTCACAGAAGGATATATTTTATTTTCAAAGTCAAAATCACAAATAAGTATTTGTACACTTTTCTAGTCATTTTTGCAGATCTCTTGAGTAAAGTTCTAAAAATTTTTGTCTCACACACATATCATTATAGCAGTGATGTCGATGAGTGATTTGTGCCTAACTAAGATCTGAATCAGACTCTTTAACAGTCAAGTTGAGCTTTCAGCAGCAACACTAACAGTCTTTAAGAAGTCTTTAAGAATTGGAAGAAACTTCTGGGTTTTTTAAAATATTTTGTGGTCAAACATTTTCATGTTAGTTCCCTGGCATCAGCAGGAGCTACTAAATTTATCTTTCTTTGTCTTTATTTGCCCAAGAAGTTCTGACTGTATCTTTAACCACGAGTTTTCCACACCTTATCATAAATAAAACTGTTTAAACAAAAGTTCTGCACCCTCTTCTCCAGAGTCAACTTGCAAGGACAAATCTTTTGTTTGGCAAAAGTTAATCTACATGAGTGTTTATTCCTTTGATGATTTAGGGTTTTGGCTCTGTGGGTGAGTCAAAGCCTCATTTTTTTTAACATTCAAATATTCAATACTAAACATTTGTGTCTATTCCTTTTGCTTGTACAGTGTGGTAAATATGTAACTACTCAGGTCAAAGAAGTTCTTTAACTTGCAGAAGTCAATCCATATGAAAAAGCCTGGAAGAATATGTTTTCATCATGTGACAGCTGTATTCTTACAAGACAAAGCAAAAACCTATCTCAAGCTTTACACTGGGGCACATTTATAAACAACTTAAGAGGCATAGTTCATATGCAAATATGTGCATTTTAGGCAGGGGAAACTGACAGTTTTAATAATTAATCTTTACATCAATTACACACATTCTGTGTCAACTGACAACTCATCTAAATGTTCTGCAAGTTGCAATGAGGCAAAGTGATCAGCTCTTGTAGCCAACAGTGGGAACAGCTCAGAACAAATATAAAATAGTCAGGGTAAGTGGCAAACTGTAGACAGGTGAGTTTTAATGACAGTCAAAATAACCAACCAAACAAAAGGCTTTCCATTTACTGAAATCTTCAATGTTCTAGTTTATGGAAACTCTGCCCTGTTTCCCCATAACTTGTAACCACATAGGAAAAACCAGCATAATCCTCAACTATCACCTACAGGAAGAAAAGAAGTCATTTAATGTTAGTAGAAGGTAGACCATTACATGGAAAAGTGTCCATCACACTGTCACAAACAAGACGTCTGGTCTCCTTATTTTGGAAATTACACTTAAATTAGGTAAGTCATTTTAGTAAGGATATTCTCAGAAAATTGTAGGTGATTACACTGCCCACAATTCTGGCACTTTCTTAGTAATCAGTATTATTGCATAATGTTTTCATATAATTCTGGCCTAACAAAATAAGTATTTTCTTCCTTGTCATCCTTGAACACATCTTTTAATGTGATTAAAATTAACAAATAAAATTATCACAACTCTTAAACACTCAAAATTCTTACTTCTGCATTAGGAGATCCCATTTGCTTCCCACCCACTTGTATTTGTTCACTAAATTACTGTAATTAAAATATTAAATTAGCTTCTCCCATTTTCTGATTTAGGAAAAAGTTCGTCATATTGAAGCCTTATAGCAATTAGAATTAACTTGTACTGAGCTAAATAAAGAAACCAGAGTAAATTTGGTTGTATGTTTACATTTTTTCCCTAAGAGCTACTGCTGAGGTTTGGCAAAAGGTCATGATCCAAGACAAGCCAAAGAGCAGCCCAGGCTGGGCCACACACATGCACATACACCAGACAAGGGATTTTATCATCAACCAGAAGCAGGAGAGAAGGGAAGGAACCCCACCATCATAATATTGAATGACCACAGCATGACCCAGCTGAAGTACAAAAAGAAAGCATTTTCTAATTAACAGTTATGGTTTTCCATCATTTCTGATGCAGCATTCTAACTTTAAAATATCTATTCTGAATCTGAATGGCGTGTCATTAGTGGTGTGGGAGTATAGACCTGAAAATAAATCAAAACCAAGTGCCATGTACAAGTACAGATAGAAGGAAGCTACATGAAGTTAGTTATATCATAAAAACATCAGCACTTAAATCCAGGCTGCAGAGCTGCACAAAACCAAAATGGGACAAAATTTATTGAACTGTATTTCCTCTAATATCATTAGAATTCCTAGATAAACTTCCTGCATGGTACTCTAATCTTAACTTGACCTAAATAGGTAGAAGAACAATATAGAATGGACTGTGTTATCATCAAAAGCAATCTCAGATGGTTCCAGAGTAGACTTTCCTTTTCACCTGCAAGTCTGAACTTACATAAATTACATACAATAACCATTAAGCACTGTCTTCTTATTTGCAGGTATTTGTAAATAATAGGCCCACAGGTAAATACAATTGAGGATTCCTTTACTAAGAACCACAAGCTGCTGAAGTTTATCATCTCACACATGATAAGCTTTCAACTGACTTTCACTTACCAAAAACACTTAAGGGAAACATCAAGAAAAATAGCTGACTTGAGGAGGGGGAATTTGTGTTTGAAGTGTTCAGTTCCTGATGGCTTAGCTGAGAGGTAAATGAAACAAGAGCAACAGGCTACTAATGGGACTTCACAAGAACATTTAATAACTACTCCAGGCCACTCAGCTATTAGACATCTTCCATGGCCAAATCCCTGACTATCTAAATGTATTCCTGAGATTCTTGATGCTTCGAGGTTATAGTAGGCACTTAGAGAGTATAGAACATAGTAGGGAAAAGTTCACTGAAGTATAGACAGTCCATTAACAAAAGAACCAATTTATCTTAAACTATATTCTGATGTTTTGAACCAACATCTTTGCCTTCAGACATTGCATATTCTTCCTCCAACTTACAATATAAGTAGTGTAGATATTTTGAATACATATTCATAACAAGAATATTCAACTAATTCCAGCACTTTGTTCAAATTCCTGACATCGATACATCTTTCATAAAAAATTATAGGTTGTACCAAGAGGACATCTGTGTTTAGAAAGCTGTCATTATGGTGCTGCAAACTTTCCAAAAAAGCTCCGAGAAGAGCAATCAGTTGTTGTGCAGATGCCAAATACCAATGAAATACGACTGACTTTCCACATTTTGCATACTACTATGAAACAACAACTGCCAAAAAAAAATAATAATATCACATCTTCCACTTCTTTCTCATGTGAAATATTGCAGCTAAACTAAATGCCACTTTTGCCCATGAAATGAAGGCAGACTTGAGATCTTTGAAGAAAAGATCACAGCAGTAGGAAAGAGGCATAGCCAGTGATGAAAAATAAATTAGCACCTATTCTGCCATCATGACAGCGATGGTCAGGGCTGGCACTCCTGGATACATGAAACAAGAATTAAGTTGATACTGGCAAAATAATAAAAAAAAAGATATTTCAAAGGTACCCATCTGTACAGGAGCCAGTAACTTTCTGTACTTTGGCATCATAGATATAATCAAAACTTATTTTCATCTCCCTTGTTGGTAAATGCACTGTTGACCAAATACATCTCGTGAAACAGGCAGGTTAAGTAATATTAATTACTGGTACCATCATCAGTAACTAAATTAACTAAATTAACTAAGGTGCTCCCATGGAACTCCAGAGCTCATTTGTTGTCTTTATTTATTTATTTATTTTTTAAATTATGAGAGTGGATTTTAACCTACTTTCCAGAATCAGTAAAGTTATGGTTATATCTCAGTTAAATTCCAAGAGATGAAGACAAAACTCTTTTCAGTTAGAAACATCAGATAATAAACATAAACATGCACACAAATATGGACAATAATTTTCCAATAATGGTCTGCCTGTCCAGACACAGAGGCTAAAGGTCTTTTGTTTGCTTAGCATATTGATGATGCACTTTCCTTTAATTTTCCCTTTTTAATCCAAGCCATTACTGGTTGGATTCCCTAAAACAATAGACCCTAAGGACTAGACAGAAAAATGACTGCTGGCCGCTCAAGGTGCTAATGAATGATCGGAGGTTTCAGAGCCATCATTTGATGGCAATTATGACATGCAGAACAACAGAAAGGTCATCACACTTTGGTTTTTAATTTAAAGCTGATGACTCATTCACATCAAATGTGCTGTGGTAATTTGGCAGTTATTCATTATTTAGGAACATGACTGAAAGTGTAAAACAAAGTACTAATGATGGCAGCTGAAACAAAAAAGAGAGGCTTTATGGTAGTTTGCTTGCTCAAAGAATTCCATAGAATGTTGTAAGTTATTTCATTTCACAGTGATAGTCACAGAGCAAGAATGTAAGACTCAGGGTATTTGAACTGAAGGAGTAGCATGTCAAGTAAGAAAAATTTACTAAGAAGCTTCATAAAACAAGATAGACTTGTAGTACAAATTTGTTGATACATTTTTATAAAATTATATGACAGAAAATAACGTTTTAAAAGATGAATTAATGCAGTTTTGTTCTAAATATAGCACTGACCAAGCAGAACATAGGTGCAAGGATGTTTGACACCTGCCTCTACTTTCAGCAGTTTTATTGATAGCTCAAAAATTAAATGCATTTTGAAATAAAGAAAAACCACCTATGCTTTCCAGATTCTTCCACTTTGGCATGTTTTCAAGAAATAAAAATTCAGCATTCCAAACATATGCAACTGTTCCTATATGTTTTCTTTTTTTATGCCACGAACCCCGACATATGTGGTAAGATCACATTAGGCACAGAGCAGGTGCTTGGCACTTGTAACCTGGGGACTGTAGACAGAGGGGCTGTGCCACCCAGAACCCAAGGAGGGGTCCCTTGGATCAGCTGTGTGGGGCTAAAACAAGACTGAAAGGTCAGCAGAAAGAAATGCTGAGCGCAGATAAAGTGTGTTTGGGTGTCCACAGCTCTGCAGGGCCAGCAGAAAATGCCTCCCTGCTGGCAGAGAGGCCTCGGTGTCCAGCGACAGATCTGGCATTATGTGGATTACAATGGCAGAGCTTGTGTCCACCCAGAACTGTGGGGAGACACCAGGAACACAGAAACCTTTGGTAGCTGCAAAGAGCCAGAGGCTTCCTTCAATTCTCCACCTACTGGGACTTCTCTCTGTACTCATGCCTAGAAGGCAGTTCAGCATGGGTTACATTTCTTGACATGTGCCCCACTCCTCTTGAAAAAAGGCTAATTGCTGGGGGAAGAAAGACAAAAAAAAGAAAAAGAAATGAGTTCAGAGATTAATTCCAGCCTGTGAGAAAACTGTAAAGAAAATGAAAAAGTAGGGGGAAAGGTATCAACCTTTTTTAAAAAAAAACAAAACACAGAGACCAAATAAAATGTAAAACAGACACATAGAAAGAGGGGAAAACATACTTTCTACTGAGAAAGGTTTCAGCCCCAGTTAAAGGAGTTGTTATTCCACATTCTAAGACTGTGCTGCTTTGGCTGTTACAGATTTCCAGCAATGTATATTCAACATTCCGAAGTCAAATTTCCAACTCTGGAATCGTAGTACAAAAATAACATGAAATACTGGAAAATTATCCAGAATTTTCAAAAGTGCATCTGAATTAATCTTTCATAATAAAATATGGAGATTTTCACTTTTATACCGAATTATCAGAAGTATCAGCATAATGATGTGTTTTAGATATAAGAACCTTAAAATATATATCCATCATATCATAGAGTTTTGAGTGGGGTTTTTTTTAAGGAAATATTTGATTCTTTTTCTGTTACTGTATCAAGATTGGGTTAGAAAACCACAAGTGATTCTTTATTGAATTTCAATTTGAGCTTTCATGACTTAAAAAATCCAAAGAAAAGAGGAATGAATTCTAGCCTGAGGTGTAAAGGAAAAGTAAGTACCTGCAAATGGCACACAGATTAATCTAGGAGTACTTTTGAGCCAAAACTAAGATCGTTTATTACTCAGTGTAGATGAAGAAGATAGGAATCCTCTTTCCTACATTTATTTCATTGTCCTGTTTTCATAATAAAGAAGTAGAACACTTCTAAACCCAAGGTGATGAGCCAATTAAAAAATGTCAAGGAGCAACTCCATCTTCCTGCTTACTATTTCTACAGAATTTCATTAAAAAAGCAAGAATCTTAATTAACAATATCACAAAGAACATAGACACTGCCATAGATACTGAGTCCAGAGACCTGCAGTAATTATTCAGCTCAAGATGGGAGATGGACGAGGCAACACTGCAACAATCTCCACCCATCTCCAGGAGCCATCACACTCAAAGCTGTTCTTCCCATTTACCTGGGAATATGGCAATGCCCAGATACATTCCAACATCATATAGAGAAGGAAATCCTTTCCAGAAAAGGAGGGGGAAACAAATGTAGAGAGCATTTGAACACTTAATTCAGTCAATGTTAGAGGAAACATTAATTGCACAGAAATCCTGTCAATTCAAACTGCCAGTAAGTAGTTTAAGGGTAACAGGCAAGAATTGCCTACAAGCAGTTTTAACTCAGAGGAATTAAATCCTGCTGGAAGACTGGTCTGGGAATCCTTCCCCAGAAGGCCCTGTCTTATATAAACTGGGTGTTTGGTAATAACTCAGACAAATTTTAGTTTTTCAAAAACCAACCATGTGTGCTAATGAGAAGGCATTCAGAATTGTCTCCTGCAGAAATGAGGGTTAATGTGGGCCCTCTGCAGCACCTCTTTGACTATTTTCAGTGCACATTTTATAAATCTGCACTTTCCTGCAGGTAAATGTCAGAAATTTTAAAACACTTTTTGCTAAAATTTCATGTAAAATACAGATGAGCACATTAGAAGGCTGAAAAATCAGACCAGAGATTCTATGTGAATGCAGCATTTCTACTCATTCTTTAAACTCATTGACGTATACTTTATATTCTATACAATGTATATGTTAAAATTTTCAAGTTAAAATTATTTTAAAGAAACTAAAAAAAAAAATCTTATTTCTTCTGTTTCAGAACTGCAAATATTAATTTCAAGACCAAGTATATTCTATTAGAAATAGCAATAATGTAAAGCACTTAACAATATGTTAAGTATGTCTCTGTTGGTCCCACCTGAAATGTTCTTAATGGCTTTCATGCCTTGTTTCGTCACTAGTGTTTCAGGCAGAATTACAGGGTTTTAAAATAAATTTTCTTTTTCTTATATAAAAGTTCCAGTTATTCAGCCTTAGGATATGAAAAGATTATTGAAAAATCTAACAAAAATCAACGCAGACATAATAATACGTAATAGTAGCTGGGGCCACAGGAACACCCACTGCTCTTCGCAGCCTGAAAGAATACAAAGAAAAATGGAGGAAACAGGAAAGAAAACACAAAAAAAAAAGGGTGCAGGGAAAGAAGGAGTATGTTATTTTTGGAGACCATTATTGCTGAAAGCTGTTGGCATGTTTTGTTCAGTTAGGCATCACTTCCTTATCAATTCTTCTCAGCACACAAAGTAATAGAACTTCTTTTTCCAGCTTATTTACTCATACCTTACTTCATGGCATCTTTTCTACTTTTCATCACATTGCCTCTCCCTCAGGCCCTCAGCAATAGTGCTTTATTTCCACAGTTTTCCTAGGTCAGGCCTGGGATCCAGCTATTCTCACCCACAAATAATTCAGTTCACTCACCAAACCCTCCTCCAGGCACGTGGAGCACACAGAAGCTGGTGGCTCACTATGAGCCCCTCCCAGGGCTCAGGGAGCTCTGGGAGAGCTCCATTACTCAGCAAGGATCTGGTGTCAGCCCTCAAAGGGACTTTGTGGTGGCTGCTTTAACACGTGGGTTTATAAATCTGCACTTGCTACATCTTCCTAAAGGATGACAGCATCTGACACAAATCATGTGTTATCTTAATGACATCACTATATAAAACGCCAGATGAATCTATCATTGTGATGGGCTGACCTTGGCTGACTGCACATCAGACTAAGAGAACTATTTGTGGTCCTAACGGGAAACAGAAGCCTAGGTATTCATAAATTCAATTAAGTGATGTGCTGAAATATAGCTAAACTATGTTACGTAAATTTTAAAAAAAATCCCAAGAAATAATTCATGATTTAAGTAGCTCTATAAACTAACTTTACAAGTGACTTTATTTTATATTCCTGTCACTTGTCACTATTTAATTTTTATATAGAACATTTTTTATATATATTTTTTAATATAAAATGCCCTGATAAAGCTCCTAATGTTTATGGTAAGGCAAGAACAATTTTGCTGTCTAATCAACTGTTTTGTAAAGTAAAAATTTATACTGCAGGGAAGCTATGACCCAACAAGAGTTGAAGCAAAACTCCTAAGAAACATTGACAAGTGCTCTTACCTGCACTTTAAGAGGTATATAAAAATAATTCCTTGGAATAACAACTCTTACATCAAATAAATGTATCTAAACCAGTAGACTATTAGACTGCTCTGGGTCAGGAATGCAGCTACAGCTGACCCTGAGGAACTGGCATTTTATTTAATTGTACAAGTGCTTTGCACTAACAGGAAAGATGCTTTTAATTCTAAATTGACAGCAAAAGTGATCTGCAAATTATAACCTTTCATTCCAGCCTGCAGTTGTCTAACACAACTTTCTTTCATTCTGTTTCTAATCAATTCTCTCACTTTTAACCACTAGTCATTTTCCCTGCATTTCATTCCCTCTGCTTACATTCCTATCCTCTCAATTTCAAGAAGAAATTCCTGGCTTTTGTCATGTTCTGACTGTTTTCTGCTCATGCAACAACTGTAATAATTTTGTATATGCATTTCCACTAAACAATTTAACTGGGATTATATTTAACAAAAATAGGTGTCTTATATTTGTCCCTCCCATTTTGAAACATTTTAATCTTTTACACCTGGAAAGAAACACACAATGTTTTGCCCTTTTAAAAGGTGATGGATCCAGTACCTACTCATAAAATACTTCACAGCACTAGACTGGGATTTAAATGTTCCTAGACAAAAATAAAAACAGCTTCTTAACAATTTTGTCCAGTAAAATGAATTATTGAATTATGATTTATGACCATCACGTGCAAACTTAATTCTTTCTGAAAAAATGTAATTATCTTAATTCTTGTATAGCCTTCTTATAAAACTTTTAGATGCTAGGATAATTAAAGTGATATATAAGAATATATATTATTATTCAACCCATAAAATATTAAATCGTGCATATAAGGGCAAAAACATCTTAATTATATGAGACAAATAGAGCACAAAGGTAATGACTATTGTACCAGCAAAATACAATAGCATACAGAACACTTCAAAGTATTTAAGTTACATAATACATACAATTTTAGTAATTTTATATTATAATAACAATAGTATTAGTAAATATGTAAACAATAATTAATGATCAAATCAAATTATATCTTGTATTTCAAATATCTCCTGTATCTCTTCATGAAGGAAACTTGCAGAGATGAGGCCTCACTAGTCCCTCATAAATTAAGCTTTATATTACTGAACATCAGTAGGGCTACACTTTTCTCATTCTTTCAAAGTCTCCAATAGGATGGACAACAGAACAACATCCATCTGTGGAAAAATTACAAAGCACTGTAGCTTTTATTACTCTGTTGATTAAATAACAAAACTATGTTATTTTATTTGAAACAATATTTACTGCTCAGTAAATGCAGTTTGTGGTGTGGTACATAAGCCTCTCAACTGCTCTTCTGCAAAAGCATCTCTCTTTGTGGCTATTTCACTTCAAGAAAGTTAAACCTGACCCTGGACCCTGCCATGTCTCCTTCTTATTCAAAGCCACCCAACTATTTCTCCTTTAGGACACATTTATTAATTGGGAAAAAAATGCTGTTTCAAAGTGACATTTCCTTTCTGAGCTGTAATTTCTTTCGAATGATCGCAAACCTTTTCAGCTGAACACCAGCTCTGTGATGCTGTTTTCCATTCTAGGTAACTGTGAATTAAAGTTCTCTATAATTATTTGTACTCTAGCAGAATCCAACCTTTTTATTAAAGGATGACCACAAATCTCCCTAACAGACGGCCCAATGTGAAACTGGCTTGCTGGGGAGCAGGTCACTCTGACTTTTCTATTTTGAATTTCATTTCTATTTTGAAAATTTGAATTCATCCCTTTCTCAAGAATTGTTACTATAACTCACCTCAACAGATTATGCAGTTGGCATAGAGCTCCATAAATAATGCACATGTGATTTAGAGATTCTTCCTTTTCTAGGTTATTTTCATTTAGCCAATGTTGAGACATAAAATAATTGTTGTATTTATACAAGCCATATCTGTAAAGAATGCTGGGGTACAGCCAGTCAAGTCATGTAAAGCATTCACAAACTGGCACATAAACATTTCTGAAACAAAAAAGCAGGACTGGATAATCTCTTCTTCAAATCAATTGCCCTGAATGGCAGAAATAACTTTCAACACTTTCAAGTACTCAAAGCATATCAAACTCTGAAACGACTTAATGCCACGACAATATACACCGGTGACCTGGAGCATGGCAGGGAAAGTGTTGGCCTGGGTCCAAAAAAGCACTTAGACCAACTAAAGTAAAACTTGAGTGGAGCACTGGTACTGAGTCCCAGAGTGCAACCCACAGCCCCCACTTCACCTCCTCCATGTCCGAATGGTTGCAGCTACTTCAGCCTCCACTTTTCAACTCCCCAAATTTCAGAAAGGGTTCTGGGCATGACCAACACCTCAGAGCTTGGTGACACAAAAAAGCCCTCTTGAGATTTGCAGGCAAGACCTGCAGACACCGTGGCTCACTGCGGGGCCAGGCAGGCTAAGACGATGCCATCAGCAAAGCCATGAAAGCAAAACACAGCCCAGCATCCAAGGGAACGGTGAAATATTGCCATCCATCATTCCTACAAGAACCAAGTACAGCTGCAGAAATGGAAGACACTGTTTTGGTACCATCCTCGCCCAGAAGGGATGGATAACTACATTTGAAATACACTGGAGCTAAAGAAACTGGCTGGGTTCTCTGTTCCCTGAAACAGTATTTTTATATTTTATCGTACAATTGTTTACAGCAAAACCCATTATCTCCTTGTTGAAGAAATACCCTGGGCATTCATTTGCTTCTGTTCTTTTTTTTTCTGACCCCATAAATCTTGAACACTTGAATATACATTGGCACAGCTCCCCTTCAACAAGCTCTACATCCTGGTTAAGGCCTTTCCCACAGAGGCAAGTGAATGTGTGATATGCTCAGGCTGAACCTGAATCCTTCCCCTCCAAAGCAGATACTTCAGCCAGCAGGCCAGTACAGAAAGCACAGTTACTTTCTTTTATGACCATATTTCAAATAAAATACGGAGTCAGTTATGCCTATAAAGAGGAATGGTTTCAGTAGAAGCATTAGGTTGCAAATCCCAGTCCCAGGGAAAAAAAATATGTCAGGCTTTAGCACTTCTGAAAGGCTCAAGGCCTGTTCAGTCCCTCAGCCATGATGTCTGGTTTGGATTCTCTTCTTACAGACCTAATTCTTCCTGCCCACTGTATAAAGAGCTTAGGCCTCCAAAGAACAGCTGAGAATTACATTTTGATAGAATCTGTTCTACACATGACAGTGCTGAGAAGCATTAAATCTACTATATCTGGTTGCTGATGGGAGTCTTAGCAACTTCCTCAGCTAGAAAGCTGCTAAATTTTCTGTTTAAGGGCTGTATGTATTATTTACTATCCATTTGGCTGGGATTTAGTTTGTTTTCAGCTGTTTTCAGATGGCTTTGAAACAGGCCAAGACAAGAATCAACTTTCTCTTCAATCCAGCAAGAAAACCCAAGCAAGACAGGAGTGGGAAAGCAGAGCAGAGAGAATAATTAATGTGACACTTGCTCCCTTCCAACACAGAGAGCTGAGGTACATGTTTGGGATCACAACTCCAATTTTCAAGTAAAGGCAGAGTGCAATACCCATAAGAAACACCTCAGGCAATACTTTGAAAACCAATTTATAACTTCATAAAGACATGGAACATCAGGCTAAATATGATTTTTCATTTCTTTTTCCATACAGAGTATTTATAAAAGGGTTAATTCTGAAGAACAGTTTTTTTTTTCCTCTGGAACAATATACACTATGCACATATTCCACTCTTATCCCTTCCCCTCTGTTGATAAGTGGTGGGAAAGGGCAACTCAGAAAAAATGTCATCCCATATCTGTCTCCCACTCAGCACACACTAACCCAGTTCTCAAAAATCTCATCAGTGCTCAGCTCATTAAATTCAACTGAAGGATGAGAACGAAGCTGCACCACTAACTGCACACAGTTTGTGTTTACCAGCAAGAACACTGTATGCAGTGTTGCTTACAACGTACCCTGTAGAAGGAAGCTTTCTTGTTGGCAGCTTTGACAATTTATCTATTCATATCAAAGTCAAAGAGAGGCTGCTTTAAAACTGGTGCTCCTTGCCCTAATGGGAAAAGAAGAATATTAAAAAGTATTACAGTGAAATCTCTGTTGCCATCAAAAGGTCGTTGATTCAATAGACAAACAACCTAGTGTTAATGATTTAACAAAACATTTTTCACACAGATTACATGCTCATCCATCAATATATGGTATTTTTCACATCAAAAAACTAAAGACAATTTATTTTTGTCAATTACGAAAAATTGTGCAAAAATACAATGCTGAAGTAATTACACTCTTACCTAAGCAACGTAATTACAAACACAAAGAAAAGAAATGTTGCCATTGTTCAGACACAGACTCATTAACAAGAGGGCTGTCCTAAAAGGAAAACTGTCTTGCTGTGGTATTTTTTAGCAGTTTTTTGATTTGGAAAGATGCATATTAAGGCAAGCATGTAGGCCCAAATTTCACCACTCGTTTGTCTCAGTTTTGGGCATGTTTAAGCACAAGGGAGAGAATGTAAGAGACTGATTTTGACTCTGTGAAAGTAACTATACCAACACATCCCTGCCAAATAGTGTATTAAGTAAGATAAACATTACACAGTATTTCAATTATCACAAACTCAAGAAAAAGAACTCATACAATAATGAAAAGAGTAGAGAGCAGTTAAGACCCTTTCACTTACTTTGAAAATAAGTTTTTCAGCTCAAGAAAAGTATGCTAAAAATATCTTGATTTTGAAATTGTCAGCATACTAAAAAAATTGCATATGCAGACATCAATTGCACAAAGGACAAAAAAATGGGAACCTTATCTCCCTCTCTAACTGCAAGCCTCAAAAAAACCATTCCCCGCATATCCTGAAAATTTTTTAAAAAGTAGATTTATAAATCTGTGTTAATAAAAGTAGCCTCAAACACAAGCTGAATATTATTTTAACATTCTACTGACACTTTCCTGATAACTTACAAGTTATATGTTTTTCAAGAAACTGAAATGTAAATTATTTATATAAACATGGATAGCCAACAATGAAAGTGATAACGGAAATTTTTTTATGCAGGCTTCAAAAATATTTTGCAAATAAAGTCCAAATCTACAAGTTAAAAATCCAGCAAAACCCATCATTATTAGACAAATGTAGCACTTTTAGTTGCAATCATGTATGTATTTCTCCATAATTGATGATAACAACATGCTTATTTTTTATGTATGAAACAGAAAATTTATTGTGTATTTAACTAGTCATTTTATTGCTTTTAAGCGTTGGCTTGGCAAATGCTACTATTAAAAAATGTGAGTGTTGGAAATGTTGACAGTTGACAGGTAGGGTTTTTTTGGCTTTGTTTTGAATGAAGGCTCCTCTTGTGTGGAGTTGAGCTAAATATAGTCACTCTAACTTTGACTCTATGAAACGTGTGGGTGACTGATCCAAAGCCACATTATATAGCTGGCATCAACTAAAATTCTTCCCTGACAATACCTACAAGTGCAGAGAACAAAAGAGAATTAGGTAATTCAAAAAAGCAATTTTCATATAGAGACTATGAGCAGGGGATTTGAACTGTTTCTTGGCAAGATATTAGAATTTAAACATTTGTATCCGTGACTAATTTGCCAATTATGTAATTTGATTGTAATTTTGATTGTATCTTCAATGTTGGCATTTGTCAGAAGTTAAAGTATTGCAATTCATGTAGAAATTTGGTCAACATTTGGAGTGAGCTACTCTTCGTTCACTAACAGGCTGGGTTGGGTTGTACACTCTTGTACATGTTAACTCTCTAGAACCACAAAGTTCTAAAACCACTAGCCATGATCAAGTACTGCTACATTCCAGTAAGCTGATAAATCTGACTATTTGCATGTTAAACAAAATACAGAAGCTGATATCCAGGGTTGCATCAACTAGAATGAAAAGCATTCTTTGTTGACTTGTTTCCAAGAACAACAACAACAATGAAAGAAAATACAGAAAACTCCAGAAGGCCCCAGTCAAGGCTGGAGCTCTTTTGTGCTATGGAAACAAGTTTTTTCCTATTCTGAATACATATAGAATGACAGGTCATAAGCTCACCCATATACAATCATTTGCAGGATCAGCCACAGATTTTATGTTCCCTGCCCTAAAGAGATCAGAACAAAATTCATCCAAGTTTTGTCACTGACCTCTGAGAGACCAGAATGAAGTCAAGAAATTATTGTCTTACAACTATTTCAAACACAACAGAAATACAAAGTAGAAGCTAAAAAAAACTTAAATAAAACATGATTTTCATAAATGAAAGTGTATCAGATTACTCTGATTTTGGAGTTTATTTTAAGCTAATTCTAAAAACTGTGAGCATTTATCTGAGATCTTCATGAGCTTCATTTCTCAATATTGTCTTCATGATACTGCTTACACCAAAAACCCCCTTCCCAACAAATCTGTTCATTCTGACTTAACTAATGTATATATGACACCAGTGTTAAGGATCTGCACAAGATTTATGGGCTACCACAGTGTGAACTCATGCCAGTAAAGTCTTAATTACTTTCAGAAAAATGGGGAATGTGATGACCATGTTTATTGTTATAAGCTTTTTTTTTTTTTTAACTAATCAAACACAGCTTAAATAATTCACTGCGAAGACAAAATATTCATAAAAGCTCTACAGGACAGTAATTCCTGAAGGAAATATCAGAAATCTGAAGCTTTCTGAGTAGCAGATCAAGGCTGTCCCATTGCTGAAAAAACTCCACCAAAACAAAAACTCAACAACCCAAAATCTGGCATAGGCGAACATTTCTGGTATTTATAAATGTCCGCTGTGTCACCCAGAAAACAGATAACTTCTGTGCAGTGTATTAAGATCCTTAGTCCAGCTGGTCCATTTTCTTCTAAGCTTTAAAAGTCATTTCAAAAAATACAAAGTATTTTTAATGGATTTCAATAGTCTCTTTCTTTTTTCCATAAAATCACCCAGAAGAAGGATGTTTTCTTAAAAACAATCTGCTATCCAGGTCCACCCTCCCAGGCATGTCCCTTGGAGCTGTTCCCAAACTATCCCCAAGCACTAGCATTTCAGAAACTGCAATGACAACTTCTTTTTAATTATCTGAGATCCTGCAGGCTTCTATCTGAGAACAAAGCATGCACATAAAGCACGGTCTGTGGCCATGATTCAAGTTCTTTTGAAAATAAATGATATATTGAAACAATGCTATGTTACATAAAGCAGCCTGACACTGGATGCTCAACATTACACCAAATCACAGCCAAGTTCAATTCCCACCCTTGCAACTGGACATAGATGAAGCACAACAAAACTTACATAAAGCAGCTCTGCATTATGTGGAACCTAAAGCATTTGGCTGAAGTCTGAAAGGGACTTTACCATGAAGAAAAGATAAAGTTCATTTAGCAACAAACAAATAATGAAATCAACACAAAATTGTGCTTGATGGTTTGGCAGGGATACATTTTCATCTTACAAGAACACGGGAATATCTAATGAAGTACAAAAGCAATGCATTTAAAGCTGTCAGAAGGAAATCCTCTAACACAATATGCAATTAACCTACAGTCTCATTACTGGAACGTATCACTGAGGTCAAGAGCTTAGTAAGATTCACTAAAAGAATTAGGAATTATATGCCTCATGAGGATATTCACATACACATCAGACAAGGATTCTGAAGATACATTATTAAAAAAAATAGGGGGTTTCATGAGTCATTATTCTTTTCTGAAGATGTGATAATTTTACCATATATCTGAGCTAACATATGACTCAACAGCATGGCTAACAGAGCCACTAGCTTTAGTAGAGTAGGATCCTCACCTCAGGTACTGGCAAGGGGCAAAATATTGGAGTAATGGCACAAATAGTTTGATTTGCAGCATGATGACATAAATCCTTCTAATTAAACCAGTAAAAGCCACAATGAAAATACTTTCAGAGCACTTTAAAGCAGCCTAACTACATGTGACTTTGTTACTAGTTTAGAGAATTAAGCTAAGCAAATTCAAACAATCTGTAAATTAAGTTTGTGTATTTAGAACTAGACAGTATTTTTCCACTCAGCCCTTCAACAACATCGGTGAAGCACAACTCTTCCCTCTTTTGCTCATTCTTAGTTCTTATATCTATCACCTATCCACTATTAATACTTTTTACATGTCAAATGGCTCAGCTATAATGTAAACTTGATGACAATTGATTTTGTAATTTAAAGCAAGGGTTTGGGCTGTTCTTTTTTCCTTCCTTTTTTTTTTTTTCTCCTCAGAGTCGGCACTCATTTCCCAGCCAATATAGAGAATATCACATTTATTAAATTAAGCCTTGGACTTTCAGAAGACTTCACAAAAGGATGTGTTTGTAATCTTCAGTGTTTATTTTAGTATGAAACCAACACATTCAGCAATAAGTCAGATTTATTGTGAAAATAAACACATTAGGACCTTATAAATAGCTGTTAGAAAAGTTCCGTATGGTCTGCCAAAAGCCCCAAATGATTGGTTCATGAACTTTTCCTCTGTATGCTCTAATGGCTTGAAAAAATTGTTTATTTTTGACTGGTTATGAATAGATGAGGATTATATTTCATCTACAGTCTCCATTAAAGTATCAGGATTTAGAAAACTTCCAAACTTTTCAGAAACTCCCATTTAAAAAAAATAAACTGTTGACAGCAGATATACATAATGGAATGGCAAAGTGGAGTGTTATTTTAAAGCTGCATTTACACAATGAATTTCTCAATTTACCTAATTATATCCCCCAAAAAGAAAAGAATAAATCATGGCTCAAAGATACTGCAAGGCTTTACTGGTTTATCTAAGTGCCTGTAGCAATTGCTGCAGCATGAGTTAATGCAAAGAACTGTCTACTCCAGCAAGAAGATTCTTAAACTGCCCTAGACCCACAGCAAACAATCCTTAACATGGATAACAGGAGCCTTTTGGTGAGACATACACTTATTTGTACATGATCCCTGCATCCTTTGGTATCCAGTGCCCTCCCAAATTAACTCCCTGGGAATTATAACACTTTCCCCAGTATCAAGGAGCCAGCGTCAATTTCCAAATCACTCAGATCTCTTCAGACCTCTCCAGCACACAGAGACCAAGATGCTACCTCATAAAACCAGGATGGAGAAGTAGTCCCCTAAAATGCAGTCATCTTTCTAAGTATGCAGAAAGATCAAAATCCTCGTTCTCAAACTTTAAAAGATATCTGCAATTTACACCCCAGTGTTTCTGTGAGTACGAAACCAGATGTCACAACTTTAATAAAAAGCGTATCTGGGTGGACACCGTGTTAGGGAAACTCTTCTCAGTAGTGATAACAATAGTGTAGTAACAGGAAGAGCCAGAAAACATTTCAATTTCATAAAAATTGGAGGCTTGGTATTATTTTCTCATTCAACACTAATAAAAGAAATCAGTTTCTTAGTGGTTTTGAAGGAAATAGGAGAGATGGAGAGAGGCTGAGAGCCCAGCAAGCAGATGTCTTGTGACAGGGAATGGCCATCATTGCACAATATGGAGCAAATATGTGAATCTGAGCAAATGCCTTGGTCAGTTTTAATTCTCAAAACTGTTCTTTTTTCCAAGTATAAAATAAACACTACCTGGTTCAACAGAAAACACTGCCAAGTGCCTTAGTAAGGGAACAGCACTGAGCCCCAGAAAGCCCCTGAGTTCCAGCCACCCCTCCCACTGAGAGCATCACCAATGCATTAACACAAAAATTTTCAGCTCTGAATTAGAGAAAATACCCCTCCCCCTGTTTTTAAAACAAATGTAGGACTCTAATGTCACCTGATATCCATCAGAAATTAGATGACATTCCAGCTATGGAAAAAAACATGCAGCAGAATTCCTCTTAAGTGAGCAGAATTACCTCCTCCAAAGTAAAAGTCTTTTTCTTTTCTATAGTTACTTTTATGTGCTGCAGCAGATGTGCCACATTTTGTATTAGTTTCTGCTTGAATGAATAATGGAGACATGAGCACTTGTATAAACAGGGAAAGGTATTTAATGAACATATTGTACATACTAAAGAGGCTGCTTTCTGTTGGAAGCGCATAGAATGCATTCTTCCAAGTGCATGAAAATCCCACATTATTGATGCATGAATTTTCTATGAACTGGGCCAGGCATAGACTGTTAACTGCATTTAAAATACTGAACAAAATGTGAGAATTGGGCATTTCCACATTAAAAAAAATATTAAAAAATATTAAAAAGAAATTCAACCCCTCAGAGAAAACAGAAAATTCTAAAGTGACAGTATTATTTTTACAGAATTTTTTCATTAGAGATCATTTATCTGTATTTCCATTTTGAAAATTCCGCCTGCTAGTCCCAGATGAGAGCGTTCCTCTAGAACTGCAATTTGTTTCATTGTGTTCTCATTCATTTTCATTCCCTTCATGAGCAACAGTGACATTTGAAAAACCAAAAGAAAAGGACAGAGGAGTTGGAACCTCATATTTACAGCATATTTATAGCATTTGGCATGCCGGACACAGTTTTCTGCAAGATATTATTAGATTTGCCAGCAAGCGTCCTGCTGCTTTTTCAGGACCTTGTGGGTTTGATCTACGAAGGCAAATTCTTAAAAGCCTGGCTGCAGCCAGAGTCTGGAGTGAGCTCTTTGGCTTCCCACACATTAGAAGCACAAGAACTACCAGACCTGACTAGAAGCCCATCCAGCCAAGAGTCCTGTAGCCAGCTGTGGCCAGTGGTGGGAACTGGCAATGAACGCTTCTGAGGAACAGTGTGACACCTCCCCCGTGTTCTCTCCCGCGGCTATTTCGTCATCGTGCAATCCCTGGGAGGAGAGAGCAGCGTGTCCAGCCACGGGCATCGCTCAGACAGTGCTGACACAGGGAAACGGAGCAGGCTGATGCGCTGTGGGGCTGCTTTGACTTTTGTCCTGGGAGGTCAGAAGTGTGGCAGCAGCCAAAGTACGTAGAACATTGCCCCACCAAAATGGTCATTGGCATTTCAGACCTCCTGTGAAGCTGCAAAGGGAGCTTCTCCAGCTCTCAGGTACCAGGTTCAAAGATAAGAGAGGCTTTATCACTTTTGAAGAAGGCATTTTTTGCAACCTACTGGCAAGGACTACCATAAACTAAATTTGACCCAGTAGTTTGACACTAGCAAATTAAACACCAGGTGTTGACACATGTGGGTGACAATCGCTTCTGGATTTTAACCATAATGGAAAGTGAGGAAATAGTCAAATTGGTTGGTACCCACAATCTGTACAAGATTCCTCAAAAGTCTGCTTGTACAGACTACAAATACTTTGATTATTTAGAAATAATGCCATTTACTATTATGACAATCTCCTTTCATACAGGAAAGGCACTTCCTCCATTTGTGGCCTTTAATGCCCAGCTTTTTCCAAAGGAAAGATGGAGATAGTGATGCACTCTCATTCACATTTAGGAAACCGAAACCTATTTCCGATATGTAAGATCTAAATTGTCACCAGCCTTCCAAATATCCTCTTCAACTAGGTATTTGTTATCCTTCTTAGGGACTTCCTAAATCCCTGACACTGAAGTCATCCATTACAGAATCAAGTGACTCTTCATCAAATTAAAAATAAATTAGTCATACCTATATTTGTGATGTATTCAACAGCATTTCCTGAGCTGCACAAACTGAAGTCTTACAGATATAAATTGCCTCTGCTGTGCAAAAGAGCATCTCTAAAAGCAGAAAAAAAAACCTCAGAAGTAATTTAGAAAAATTCAGAAATAATCAGAAGAAAAATGCCTTTTTATATTGCGAAGTACATGACAAGCACATTTATCTTATAGCAGATTCTCCACCAACTGGCTGAACAGCTCTGTATTTTATTAATAAAAATCTATATTTCATAGAATGGTTTGGGTTGGAAGGGACCTTGCAGATCATCTCATTCCAACCGCCCTGCCACGAGCAGGGACATCCATCACTAGACCAGGTTGTTCAAAGCCCCATCCAACCTAGCCTTGAATGCTTCCAGGGATGGGGCACCCACAACTTCTCTGGGAAACCTGTGCCAGAGCCTCACCAGCCACATAATGAAGAATTTCCTTCTTTTATATAATTTATCCTCTTTAACTTTTAAGTTAACTTTTAAGTCATTTTCCTATGTTCTATCATTATATGCCTTGGGCACTACATGCCCAGCTTTCTTGCATGTCCCTTTAGGTACTGGAAGATCCTCTGAGAACTCTCCAGAGCCTTCTCTTTTCCAGGATTTAATTTTAAGTCTTTAAAAGAAGTTATTAGAATTTTTAATTTGGTAGGTTTTTTTCTGGGTTTTTTTGGGGTTTTTTTGGTTTTTTTTGGTAAGATGAAAATATTTCATTGCAGAAACTTGAAACTAGCATTAAAACTAGCTCTACCGTGCTGATTAATATAAAATTGAAAACATAAGTAAAAAGTTGCTAGATATATCCAAACCATATCCCCATATCCAACACAAATAAGGAAGCACCATCAGTGTATATATATACACATTTTTATGTAATTATAAATTAAATCTAAAAATAGATAAATCTAAATATAATTATAAAAATAGATACCTTCTCAACATGAGACGTAGCTAACCAGCCTAACACAGCAAGGAGGTAATTTGTGTTACCCATCAGTTAAGACACTGTTGCAAACATTTAATGGATACTCTCAACTAAGTTCCATATTTATGCAATATAAAAAACAGAGTGAAAAATACAAGATTTTAGGCACATAGGCACAGGAGGGATAAACATATAATTTATAACAATGGCTTCAATTTCCTTCTTTTCCTTCCTCCCCCAAGAACCTTTTTACATTCATCTGTTCAAACAAGTCTCACAAAATCAAAAGGTTTTTGTATCTCACTTGTTACAGACAGACACATTGGTAGGATAGGAAATTCTTTGAATTAGCATCTTGGTGTTGATGCTTGTACCTATCAAACTTGTACATGGTTTGGGAAAACATAACCCTTCCCTAATACAATATATTATGAGGAAACAAAAGCAACCAGAAACCCCAGCACAGCAACTCTGCCTTCATGATTTCCCTTGAAATTTTCTCTTTGTTCCTAAAACCAATGTTCATTTTATTTGTACAGAGACTTGTTCCTCTATTTTGAAAATCTGTAACATGAAGTATTTATATAACAGGCCTGTAACAATTATCACTGTGAGACAGAAAAAGAAGCAAATAGGTTCATCACACTAATTGAAGGGCAACAAATGAACTTTGTTTAATTCAGATGTTTTATTGAAAGAAGTAGGCTTCAGTGCCTCAGTCATGCAGCAGCAGTGTCTAGGGAATAAACTGCTAGAGGCCAATTAATGAAACAGCCATGAAGGGACAACATGACCTTTTATTTTCCAAATATTTATAATTATTTTTAAAAGACTGAATAATAATATATTTATATAAAATATACAGAAAATATGATAAATTATGCATACATTATCGTAACAGAAGAGCAGCAGAACTATCTAAATTTTATATTGCTGTCTTTCATAGTCATTTATGGGCTTTCAGCTGAGAGTAAGAGACTGTCATCATCAACTGAATTCAATCTCACATTGATAAAATTGATCCCATTAAAATAAACCTACCGGCACTAAAGGCAGCATTCATTGTTTCTTTCCAGCCAGCCACGAGAGAAAGGGAAAGAGGGCTCAACCTATTTCTGCTTTAATCAATAATCTCTTTAGATGGCATCCTCTGTGCTCCTCACCAACGCTGTCCTCTGAAGAGCCTTCCACACTTTTACTCAGACAGACCAGAAGAAAGGCAGCAGTTTTTGTTATATCACACAGAGCTGTGTGATTGCCTTTTCTGTGCCACTTCCACCCAGTCCTCAGCACCACGAGCACAAACCACATATACACTTATTCATCTCTGAGTTTTGTGCAAATAGCAAAAGTAGTAGAATTGTTCTGCTCAAACATACCAGTAACATCAAAACAGATTCAGAATTTAGGCTACTTAGGATAGACTTAAGGTTAAATACTGATTGACAAGAAACTATTAAATTGAAATGTTTTCATTGACAGCATCTCATCTGTATGAGCTGAGCAATCTGAAGTCATGCATCTAAAAACAGTAATTCTGCTGTGTCCAGAACCTTAGCAAGCTGCAGATTGGAACCATATCAGGACCAGAATGTGATTTACACAGCTGGTCCCTGTAGTGGCTCTGCCTAGGGAGGCACAATTTAAGGCTTGGATCTCCCTTCTAGAATGATACACAATAATGTAGTACATCTGAGTGCTGCACATCATTTTCAAGAACCAACTGTCTAAAACAAAAGTCTACACTATCAAATAGAACAGCACATTATACACATCTTCTCAATTTTACTTAATTTGAAAGAGCTAACCAGGCTATTCTACAATGGAAAACTGAAAATTTACAAGCAAGCTTGACATATACCCATTGACTAGCTAGTGGGTGTTTTCACAGTAACACTACTAAAAAGTACCAAAAGTATTCAAAGCATTGTGGTTCCAGGCATTTTTGTAGGCTCACGTAATAGAGAGGGTTAAACCCCGCAGACCTCTGAAATTTTTACAGATGGTCTCACTTCTTTTTTATTTAATCAGGCCATGCCTATTACATAGCAGAATAGATAATTTGAGAGAAAGTATTTTCATGCCCTAATCGCATTAGCTGGGTCCCAAATTAATTGCTACCTTTAGGCATTACTTTTAGCCAAAAAAGGCAACAAAGTTTGTTTGGCTTCTCTTTCTTTGTTTTTCAACATGATCCAATCAAATGTATAAAAATATTATTTTGTTAATAAAATTAGTAAATAATAATTAATAATGTATAAAGCACTTATGCTAAATAATTTTTATAAATATATTTAAATCAGTACAAAGTTAAATGCAAAACCTAACAGGCAATAGAGTGGATGTATGGCACACCTAATGCAATGTCTGCTGTTGTCACAGATATTGTGACACAGATCTATCACCTTATTCACACATATTTATATATGTTACTGCTGTTTCCTAACTCCATGGTGTTTCTTAGCTTGCTTGTGGACTTAAGAATTTTCTATATTAGTGTACATTTAAATAGTAGAATGATTTTTGCATGCCATTTTCTCCCTGAAAACTATCTTTTTACATAGTAGAAAATTAATATTTCATTGATATTCTTAACAGCCACCATGCACATTGATGAGACATCCAGGATTGTACTATAACTATTATAATTATTATTAATCAAAAAAACCACTGGTAAAGGTTTCTCCATTAACTCCATTCAGATGTGGCTGAACATGACTTAGACAAGCCACAACACCTGTGGCATTCAGTGCAAAAAAACAACACTGCCCCAGACCTTGACCTGTTATATCTCTGCTGTATTTACAGAAGGAAAGAATTTCAAATATAATTAATTTTTTACTTTAGAAAAACCAAAGGCAAATTTTAAATCTAAAATATATAGTATAGATGAAAATCATGGTGGTAGGGAAACTAGTTTAGTCAAGTTTTTAAAAAGAAAGAAAAACCAAGTGTGTTCCATGAACTGCTGGACTGTGTAGCTCCTCCATATGATGTGAAAACCAATGTGCTGAAGGTTATTAAAGACAAGATACAGAAAATGTAACAATCTCAATTGGAAGGCTGCATCCACATAGGGAAACTAGCAGCTGCCCTTCAGTTTGTCTGAAAATGTGCAGGCAAAAAATTATTACCTCAAGTGAAAGGAGTTGAATCCAAATTTCCCGAAAGAGGAGTGGACTGGAAGTGAAGGAAGTTTTGTAAGTAGAAAATGGTTTAAGAGGAGAAGATAAATAAGCATTACCCAGCTAGCATCAGGTTGTCAACTTTAAATGAGTTAAATCAGTGAGATGCAGTAAGTCTGAACCACAGTCAAAAGATGAAAATTCAAAAGCCTGAAATATTCTATATTACCACAGAGCATAATGAATTCATATCTGTCACTACCAGGAAATGGGATACAAAGTTGTATAAAGGTCAGGAAGCACAAATCAGCCTAATAGCACTTTTGTAATACTTTCCATATTACATACTATCAAGAATTATTTCCCACACAGTTTTTCTTCTTTACTTTAACAACCCATGTATACACAGTTTCCTGACACAATGGAAAACCTGGCATCTACAACACCTCAATAAGATTAGAGCTAGTGAATGGCAAAAAAATAAAATGTTTCAATCTCTTACAGTTTATCTCCAGAATAAATTTATAGCTCTTTTTAGGCTCAATGATAGCTGCCCTCAATGCACATAGATGAGGTGTATTGCCACACTGAGTACTATATTTAAGGTCTACGTCTATAATATTTTTTTTTTTTCCTGGCTAATCAGGGAATATAAATAGTTGTTGAAAATTTCATGAAGATCAGAGAAGAGAAAAAAAGCAGAAAGCAGAGAAGCAGCACACCAATTATTTTAGCCTGGCCACGTCATTGTCTGGAGTATTATTTGTCACAAACGTTCTGGCACCTGCGGGAGTGCCGAAGGGAGCTGCGGCTGCAGGGACACGCTCGGCCCCGCCGTGTTTGGCTTGCTCAGAGGTCAGTCTGTGTGCAGGAACCTGAACCCCTCCATCTGCTGCACAGACACCGACCAAAAACAAAGCACATGCCCACCTAGTCCATGGATCCATATTTCTCCCTACCAGAAAAAAATTACAGAGCCGTGCAATGTAGTAGCCCTGGTAGTGAATCTTTTCCAAAGTGCTCACTGAGGCTTTGGTCAGTTCTAAAGTTTTCCATACAGCTGCTCAACCCCCAGTTGTAACATCTGTGGCTATGGTATTTAACATAAAAATGGATAAACTACACAAAATACAATACAGCTATACTATACATCAACTTGCATGAAACAAAATACTGGCTGAATTTTACATGTTGGGGGGGAAAATCCACAAATGACACCTTTATTTTTTATGTTGACATTGTTTTAACTTGTAAAAGCAATAATGACCATAAAACAGACCATATAATCTGACCATTGCATAGTCTTCCTCTAGTTTTAGCATTTTAAAATATTAATTTTATATGAATGCAATTACTTTTTTTTAAAGCAATATTGTTAACTCTTCTCAAGAGCATGTTTCAACACAAGCTTTTAAAGGGACTAGTTAAATATGCATCTCCACTGCTTTACTACTGTGCATGCACACCCCAGAGGAAACAACCCTGTACCTTAGCTAGTAACCCACTTGCTTTCCTTCCATTTGGGCCATGAGAAGAAAAATATATTGAAACCATCATGAGTATTCAAGACTGTGATGCCACTTTCATCAGCTGAAATTCTTCAAGAAATACAGGTATTTTTTATACTTACAATCCTAAACTGTGTATCAGCTCATGGGTTGTAAAGTATGCAAAACTTTACATACATTTTTGGAAAACACCAGAAATTCTATTCCATATGAAAAACAGAGTATGTGGATTATTTTAGAAATAAACTGCAGCTTGGTCTCACTGGAAGATTTCCTGGGCAAACATTCACTAGAATGGAAGGATTTGCTATCAAGCAAAATCACCTCTAAGAAAGGATGAGTTTGAATAGGCTGTCACATCTCCCATCCCCTCTCCTGTAAATGTCCTGCTGACCTCCATGGCTCATCAAATCTAGGGCAGTCTCTAACCCAGAGCAAAGGGGACAACAGAGCCTATGTAATTTTGGTTAATAAGAGATAATGCATAGTTCATACAAAGAAATCCAATTCCATCAAGCTGGATTGGACTGTTCCTCTCACATCCTTCCCAGGACACTGGTTTTCAGAGGTGCCTATGCGCAGTATTGCACTCGTCCCTGTGTGCACTTTGTTGTCACTCATCTAAAAATTTATTATCTCACATTTCTGAGTGCTCCCAGGTCAAGCACAGGTCCTGTACACATTTTGAACTCCAGCCTTGTGCCACACAAAACTGATGCTGCTTCTGAATTCCCAGCTGACAAAGCCATACATATGTACACTGCTCTGATCAAACTACTGTGTGCTGCAGAAAGAAGCTGCAACTCAGACTCTCTATTCATGAATAAACAAAAGTTGGTCATATTTAAAAGGAGAAGGATTTTTAGGGATCACCAAATTCTGCAGGAGTCCCGAAGAAGAAAAAAAGAGTTCAACTGTCAAAAGTCTCATGAAAATATTTAAAATGGAAAAGGCTGAAGGACAGGAACAACTATTTTCTCATTTACTTAAACATTCATTGTATGCATTTGAAGTAGTATTTTCTGGAAATCCAGGAAGCAGAATATATCTTTTATGTGAAAAGTAAGAATTTCCATTATAGATAAGACACCAGCCCAGTGAACAGGGTGATTGTTACACTGTTTCATTACAGAAGTAGGGAACCAACCTTAAAGCAATACTTGGTGCCTTTTTTTTCTATGTGGGCTTTTGAAAAACACAAATCCTTTTCCCTAAAATTACTTTGTTTTTTTTTAAGATACAGCTTTCTCAAGGGATGGAAGTACATTGACACAGAAGGGTTATTTCTTTAGGGAATAGGAGGTGGGAGGTTCCCCCTACAGTTGCAAGGTAACATGACAGATTTCATAAATTGAGGAAATAAGCATAAAATTCAATCTGTTTTCCCATATAAAATACTATTAATGATATATTAACTTACATAACCAGGACTATCTCAGTAAACTTTCCAATTATACGGGGGAAGTATTCTTTGAGATTGACATCATTAATACGAATGAAAATTAATGTGAATACCACAATGTTCTTTAGAGCATCAACAGAGGAACATTCCCCAAGGGAATTAATAAGGAATACCTATATTTAGCAGCAATTCAAAATAAAATAGTTAGATAAAGCTGGTATTACAGCAGCCCTTATTAATGCCAGAAGTTTGGTTTTCTTTAAAGATCAAGCAGAAGAAAAGTAAAGGACAAATTTTTAATTGTTAACATGGCAACTATACATCTGATTTGGAATACATGATGCTAGGAGAGTTGGCTGCAACAAAACAGAATCAGCAAAAGAACAGATGATATGCATTCCTTCAGTAAATAATGCTTTCCTGTGGTTTGAGTATGGCTGGAGTAGAAGAATCTTTCAGCAATTTTAACTAAAACTGAATCTGCATTACATTCATCACCCCATTGACAACTACAGGAAAACAGGCACACACTTTTTCAGGTCTGAGGTCCTGCCAAGAGACTTTCCCCTCTTTCCCTCTCCTAATTTAGGACAGAATCTTTTCCATTACTTCCAAATTATATCTGACCAGTTAAACAACATAACAAAAGATTGTGCAGTGCAAAACCTATCCAAAGTGGTAATTTCACTATTATGTGAAGTAGCACCAGCAGACTGTCCTCATTTTCAAGCTGCAAAACCTTTGACATTTTCTCCCCTGGGACTTCAATTAGAAGGTGCAGCAGTGAGGGATAAAAGAGGGTGGCTGGGAGCACAAAGGTGATACACACTTTGCCACACCCTCTCTTCCCATATGTTTCTCCAATTACATTCTTTTGTGGGTTTGCACATTTAGCTGGCTACAACTAATTTAAAATTCCTCACTTGAACAATGCATTCCTGCCCGAGCAGTACACAGCTGCTTCCGTCTTTCAGAGTATTTTGCAGGAGGCTGGTTTTGCTTGTAAGTGAACATTTCTCCTCATGTCTGCTATAAATTAACCCATGAGTGCAAATAAATGGAGTTTTATTGCGTTAGGATTGGTGAATTGTCTTGTGAGAAAATGCTCAACAGAAAAAATAAAAAAAAAAATTAGCCCAATGATAACATTTTCAGGCAATGTATTTCTGGGAATTGTATTTACAAGTTTAATAATGAACAGTGGTCTTTGTCAATGGAAATCTTTCTTCTGTCGGGAAACCAGGGAAAGGGAAATGGTAGGCGAAAGGGAAATGGTGGGCTGGTGTATTTTATCTATAAAACCATAGCCTCATGGGTATTTACAGACACTGTTAGACAATATTAACATATTACATTTTATATATACATTTTCTATCATTTATACAAGGTATTCTATTCATAATTTTATATTACTTTACTAGATGTGTACCTGAAAGATGTAGCCAGGCATTTTGACTGCTCATATAATCAAAACTTGCACAATTAACTTTTGAAGATGTGTTTGATTGCAATGTTTTGAACAGTTAAACAGCTGCCTGAATGGGAAAACATGTAACTTCCTGTTACGGTGGTTCACAAATTCCTGATTTTGTTGCCTGGAATTCAGAGCACCACCACAACACTTAAAAAGAGAAAAAAAAAAATCCAAAACTAATTAGTTCTTAAGACAGAGTCTTTTTTAAAATTTTCACTTTATAAAAATGCATTGTAATAGAGCATATATAGAGGTGAGAAACCATCTTGGTTGGTTAACTGTTCAAATGTCTTTTTGCAAAGGCAATGCAGAAGTGTTCAATATCATACCAGTTCATAGCTGTGTGGCTCATATGTAACAGAAAACCAAATTGGACACACCACCCACTAAGCTGAAAATATTTAGAATTACAACCTTAGAATGCTATAATGAAGGATTTCACAAGCTTTATGTTCTTATTGCAGACAGCTCCATACATTAAACATTTGATGATATGAGAAAAACAGGACACTGAGCAAAAACCTTCTGTCTAGCATAGCAACAAAAATAAATATTTCCCTCAAAAACCCTTAAAACTATAAGGGGAGCTGCTTTTATTACTTATTTAGGATGGACTTTATCTTCTGGGTGGCCAAGTATGAAAAAGAAAATGAAGAAGTTTTGTAAAAAAAGAAACTTTCTCAGCCTTTGTGGAGGAGTACTTGGACTATTAAGTCTTTCCTGAATTCTGTGTTATATTTCAACACATTGTAAAACACAGCATACAAACTGGCACAACGCACAGCTGAGAGAGTCTGTGACATGCCAAAGTCTGGCATTTTGAAATAGTTAAAAGGCAACCTACTGACATATGACAAATTTCCACAGACAGCAGCAGCTGCATGGCCTGGTGGTTTTTCCACGATTAGCCTCAGTTACAATTTGATGACTGAATTAAGTTATCTGCCAGCACTTCCAGCTGGCATGATACATTACTTTGTGGTGTCATGCTGCTTATCCATGGCCAGCGTTGTGACATGCTGAGCTCTATGTTTATCCTCTTTTAAATCCCAGAACTTCATGCAAAGTACTGATTTCTTTAAGTCATAGTCAATCCAGGCCTTATCAATTCTAGTTTAACATAAATTTAATAAAACTAAACTTAGAAGCAAATCAAATTCTCTCAATCACTCCACACTGTGGTACTGTACATGACAAGGCTTGGGAAAAGATGGTCCAAAGATGCAGCTAAATGGTACCTGGGAGGCAAATGAAGTTTCATGTCTTTATATATACTGCAGCAAGAACTGTAACAATCCCTGGAAGATCAGTAGAAACTCCTGAGAGCAATTTTTGGATGTCACCTAATATAATCCCACAAAGATATACAATCCTATCCCACATCCAGCCTCCCCTGATGCTGGATTCTAAGTGTTACTCGATGCCTTTGCAGGATACCAAAGAGAATCTAATAGAACCAGAGGCAAGCACATGTATAAAATAACAAAGGTTGTTACTTTGCCAATGCCCATCCTTTTAAAGCCAAGGTGTCCAACACCTCCCACAGGCACAAACAGCCCACCCTTGGTGTCCTGGCTGCTGAGGTGGGTCCCTGCATATGGATCTCACTGTCCCATAGTCACAATATAAAAACTGGCCTGATTCCCCCCATTATTATTCAATAGGTACCTGCTGAACCAGAAATGGGAGACCTGTAAACCCAGTGTGTTCATAAGCTGTGCTGTTCTTTGTATTGAATTTCCTCCTAAACCTCCTTAGTTTGGAACTGTATACAGCTGGCCTCAAATTTCAGAATCTGTTTTTAAAAACAGTAATAGAGGAGCAATTCCATTGTTAAGGCTCATTTTGAGACACTGGGAATAACTCACAGTGGTACTTTGATAAACAACTTACTTGTGAAACAACCATTTCTTATCCTCTCTGGTGTTAAAAGAAAGCTTAAGTGGTTTATTTTTTTACCATTCCATTGTATTCTATCTCCATTTTCACAAATGCTACTAGGTATATTACTGTGAAGCCTTATTTAGGACAAAAAAAACCCACAAAATAAAACATGTTTCTTGTTCCATTTCAAAACATTAATTCTTCTATTCAGTTTCCTTTTCTCAAAAGCAGGAACATATTTTAAGGAGAGTAACTTCTTAAAATGTAGTCAATGAAGCAAGGACAACCTTCCTGAGAAAGCAAATTAATAGAAAGGACTTTATATTTACTTTATCCTGTACTTTATATAGCTCTATGGTTGTTGACTGCCATCACCCCATACTTCTGAAAGCAAGGATAAACCCTTCATCAGTATTTTACTAAACTCACAGCTAAGCCACATTTAGTAGGTTTTGAGATTCTCCTGCAGGATAAGCATTTTACTCATACACCATTTCTAATGGCATTGACCTTTATTATTTCCAACAGTGCATCAGAACTAGGTGGCTGCTACATGGGGTCTCACATGGAGTCAACAGGGAGGATCCTCATCTGCCATGCCACTGAATTCCCAGGATGAGACACAACCAGCTCCTCTTGCCTGCTCTGAGACTGGCCTCACCTGCCCAAATTACAGCAGCAACTAATTGAACAAAATAACATTACTGACCAGATCACCACAGTGCAGCACACAAGCACTTCCAAAAGTGACCCTTCTCTCTTTGCAGTTATAATATTAATTAAAATCTTCTGAAAATTATCAAGGGGAAAAAATCATCCTGTTTTCTGAGATCAAAATGATTTTGCAATGGAGTTTTGGTTTTGTTGTGTGGGTTTTTGGCGGGGGAAGGAGGTGATGGTCTTTAAATTAATGTGATTGTGAGTCTTTCCGGAGCAAGCAAAATGAGTAAGGAATGCAGAACGGAGCCCTTGAGGTATTTGGGGGATGGTGAGGGAACAAAATTAAAAGTGACTGAGGTGCCTCTGTTAAAACCATCTACTTTGTACACACATGGACATATCCTCATTAAAGATTCATAAGAACTTTATAGTTTTAATGCACATGTGGTCAGTGTTACAGTTCAATAACCAGAACTCTTAAAAAGGAAACAAAAAAACCAAAACCAACCAACCAAACAAAAAAAACGCAAGACAAAAAAAAACACAAAACAAAAAAAAGAAAGAAGATACTTTATTTTTTTAACTGACTTTCTTTTCAAGGGAGATAGAAACCTCCTTTTTAAACACCAAAGCACAGTTGCTGCAAAGCCTGTCATTCTAAGAAAGGTCTGAACAAATGAAAACCAAATCAATATTTCTGGTGTAATTCATATTCACAACCACTGCCCTTTTCCTACTTCTGAGTTTCTGCATTTTCTAGCCCCAAAAAGGGATGAAATCATGTCCCTTTTTTAAAATCAGCACGATGTCGATGAGGAGCACCTTGAATGTCTCCTCCACTGCAAAGGATAATAAGGCAAAAAATGGAGAAAAGGATTAGGGAAGAGAAAGAAGAACCATCTCTGTATTAAGCTGAAGGCTTAAACATGGAAGACTCAGCTTTGGCCTTCTGCAGGTCATCCCAGGATATCACAACTTCAGCAGGATCTACTCACTGTTTAAGAATTAATTGATTTTTTCCTTTACGATCAGTTTTTCTTGTGCAGGTTATACTCCAGATCTGCTAGAGGCTGTTGTATTTCAAAGGTGGAGACATCTCTAAGACCAGGCATAATGGTGATGTCTCAGAAACTGGATGATGTTGCCATCTCCCAATCTATTACTTTATTTTCACTGGAAAGATGAAGGGCTTTATGCTGCTCTTTTCCTTTTTATTTTCTTCCGCAGTCAGAAAGACCTATTTCCAGGGGTTCCTACATTTCTCCCTTTGCCCAGATTTTATACAGAGGACAGGCAGCCATCAGCAAACCCTCAGCAAACTATCCAAGCTGCTGTCAGACTGAGGGAGGACAGAGTCACGTGTATTAGTATGTAATACTTACCTCTGGCATAGTTGTGCAAAACAAATGTTTTGCAATGCAGCAGCCAACTGTGTAAGCACTGTCCTGCAGAGGAATTACAGTTTTTAGCTTGATTTTTTTGCTCCCAAGACACTCCTAAATATTTTTTTCTAATACAACACAGACCATTCACTCATTGCCAGTTTCCCCCTACAGTGCCCTGCAATGTCTATCTGAAGCGTGTTGTTTTTAAGCAATGTGAATTATTCCTTCTCCCTCCTCGCTGTGAGGAGCACATGACTCTCTCTGCAGTATCCTGCAGCCATTCCAGGGATAAGGAACACAGAACATGGACCTGAACACAGGTGTCCCCCAGCATCCTCAGCCAGGCCTAGCCAGCCCTGCTCAAGTCCCACAACATGCCTGATGGTTTAAGCAGCTTCAGAACAATGACTTTTCCTCCTTTTTCAGCACCTCTTTGGTACTCTCCACCCTCCCTGTGTGAGTGTCACCATGCCAGCACCTGGTCACAGGTATCCTGGATTTGACCTTCCCAACTCATCTCCTCTGCAGTGAGGACAGAAATTTTCCAGCCCTGCTTTCTCCACCTGGATTTTTATTTTATCTCATACTCCATTTCTCCTTCTCCTCTATTTATCTTCTTTTTTTACTATTTCCCATAATCTTTTTTAGAAGCAGGGACCTTAGTCAGGGAGCTGTAAGTGTTGATATTGCCATCTACAAAGATCACCTTCATCTGCAGTTCGGCTGAGCACGCACAGCTCCCTCATATTGGTTAATGTGCTGCTTGGCTCAGTGCTGTGACACTTCAGTGCAGCTGAGAAGCTCAAAAGGTATTGCTCTGCAAACCCTGATAAAACAGGCAGTCTTCCTATACATTCATTTCTAACTCTGTCAAGCTTATTCTAATAAATCCAAAGCTAGTGTCCTTTTATTAGTGAAATATTTAGTGTTCTCTGTTTGACTTTCATTCCTCAGAACTGTTTGTCAAGAAAGTTCTCTAAATCCTCAGATAATTCTCACTATTGGCCTCAGGAAGACAGAATATTTTTTTAGCAAATGACCACATCTGTGCCATGTCAGGCTTAGTTAGAGATTAATAATGGGTCCTATTAATCTGCCTACAAGTTTTCATGCTCACAGTATCTTACAGCTACATTGAGATTGACCATACACAATAAATATCAATTTCAAAAGCATGTGACTTATTAGCAGCAGGGAAGACAAGCAAAATGCAAATTGGACCAGTTTAAGTTTGTTCAAAAATATACCTCAAACTCAGTATAAGCTTACTTTGCTTTACATTCTATTCTATTATTAAGTATTCAACAGGATTATACAAAATTTATTGACCTGCTCATGCCCACATTTAACATGCACAGAGACCATCCAGTTGACAACTGCACTGAAGCATTCTGTAAACAGTAAGAGCAATGCCCATTATGACATCTGGATTTCTAAGAAAAAGAAGGGAGAATATTTGATATTTGTCAGCATAGGTGTTTATATATCACCATAAGGAAAATGTCTGGATTCCTAATGGTGGTATTCTACAGCCTACAGCCACGGTAACCCTTTAAACATTAATTCTTAACGGCCTTTTAACAAGTAAAATCAATATGAAAAGACAGATAATTCTATAGTCCAATTATCAATTTTTTTTCTCTCAGCTTATGCATAGTATTTTTCAATTCATTCTGCCAAGACCACCTAATCTGACTTGTTTGTAGTAAAATAATTATTTTAGCAATTAATGCTTGTATTGTTAAGCTCTATTAGGTCATTCAGAACTGAAACAGAAACCTTTGTCGTTCCACAAGACCAAAATCTGACCTACAACATTATTTTATTTTTCTGTATTTTACCTTTTTTTCTTCATTTTTATAAATTTTAAGAATAATAAATTTTGGGCTGATTGGCTAGATTCAAAGTTTTCTTTGTTTTTGCAAAATTACCCTTTTTTTAAGTGACACTAAGATATTAGCATTTCAGGTGAATTTTTTTATTGCTTTATATATAGTTCATTGTACAGATTTTAGCATACTAAGCCACTGATATTCTAACTCTGTCATCATGAACACAGAGCTGGTAATAAGAATTTGCCTACTCAGACCCCAGTGAATGCAGTTAAAATTCTTCCATCCATGATTTCATTCACTTGGACTATATTAATTATGGTCCTGAGACCTGCAAATGTCTTTGAACTCCTTTCTCTCACTTTCTTTATCCACATGAATCCTGCAAGATACTGCAATAAAGACTTTTCCTGGGAATTTTCACAGTTTTTATGCTACACACACAAATAATGTACCAAGTGCACTTTTTTACATCACTGATCACACTGTTTAATATAACCTTTGCACAAATGTGATGTTTATTGTTTAAAATCTTGCATCTCAGCCAAATGGAAACAGATCACTGAACTGTGCAAAATTCCATCTGAAACACAGGGACAAATTTCTGCCAGATTTCAAGTCTGAATATCTCAAATCTTAATGTAAGTCTTGAGGGAGGAGAGGGGAATGGATGCAAATCCTAATTTTGAATGATTTCTTTAAATCTTGGCCAAAGTACATTTGTCCTCAGAAAGAACCCATCTGCTTTTAAACGAATCTCTGCAAGAAGTTAACCCCTGGCTTAACCTAAAATGAACCACACAATAACCAAAAGATCTGATGAAACTATTCACACCAGAGATTAAAAACACAGAATTAGAACTAATCTGTACTAAGCTCTGAGACTTCTTATGGCAAGAGAAAAAAAATCTCAAAATTAAACTTTCAACCTTTTAAGTGTTTCATTGGAGAAATAAGTCCACATTTTAGAAGATTTTAAAGAAAAATTGTGTACAAATAATCTATATAATGCTACATTTGCCGGAAGTGGCAACACTACTTTAATGACAATATCTATTCCATTCTAGGAAAATACAATATACAATTCCATCAAACAGCCATAAAAATAGAGCATAAAACATATTTAGGAAGAGTTCTGTGGTGCAGTAAATTAGATCTTTTTTCCTCAAAAAAAAATTTACAACCTGTACTCATCTTTCAACAAAGAAAACCAAGAATGGGTATTCAAATTTATAATGGTTCAAATTATCTAAAAAAAGAAAAAAAAAGTAATCCAAACGTATGGGAGATGTGTAGAAATTGAACTGCTGAACACTATTCCAAGCAAAAATCATGCAGATCAAATAATTCCTGATGTAGTTGTTGCTGATGAAAATTGTGTTATATCAAGAACTGACTGGACCCCAGGGAAGTTTCTTTAGAATAAAACGATTATAAATCTTTGGGTCTGGTAATAGTTAATCAATTTCACAATGACAATCACTAATTAAAGGTTACCTGTAAATAACCTGGAGACAGGCAGCCTGAATCACCAGGGGGTGGTGTATGCATGTGTAGGGATATTTTCCTTAGAGGAACTGTAACCTTCCTGCGCAAGGCATGGAAAGCTCAAATCACCTCCCTTGCCTCCGTCCCTGAGAGTAGGGAAGAGAGTAAAGAGGAGACAGAAGATAAAGACCTGCAGCCTCATATTCTGTTTCTATCACTCCATTCTCACACTGTTACTTGAAGTCCTTTCTAGGATGAAAACGTAAGAAGTAAAGCAGTCACATTCAATTTAATTGCATAACATCTTCTATAAAGTTAGGTAGGATAAAATTAAATGAGTACATTTAAGTATAATAGTACTAATGCTTAAAAATTCTTTTTTTTCAGCAATACAATAAAATGATATAAATATATAATTAGGAAGATAGAAGCAAATAAGCCAGAAAATAAAGCTTATGCAATCTCAAATTTAACACACAAAAATGCACAAAATAGCTGACATGCAAAAGAGAAATGTCAGTAAAGAATAAAACCAAATTGCTTTGCCTTTTAGCACTGGAGGATGTAGATAGCTTGCTGGGTAATTGGCTGATTGACTGCTCTGCTAACTTTCTGGGTGAGTGGTGGAGCAGAGAGGCTGCCCTCCTTCAGGCTCACTGCTGGCATATTGGCACTGATATTATACATACGTGCACATGCGCTCTCTTGTTCAATTTCTTTGAACCCATACTCTCTGTCTCACACAGGAGCTTGAAAATCCAGTGGGAAAGGAGAGGTAATGAGAGGTACGAGAGGCACACAGAACCAATACTGCCAAAGTGCCAGTATTGTTCTGATCTATCAGCTCATACTTATCTCACATGGATTTGTCCTACCAACTGATATAAACAGTGCACTCATGTAGCTCTAAGCTAGAAATCTACTTCTATCTCAATATTGAAACAAGAGAAGTACCATTTCCAGTTTCACTTCAGCCTGACTGAAGTAGGAAAGTGAACAGCAGCTGCTCTCACAGTTTACTTTTTGAACATTAGGCCATTACTAAAGTTTGACAGTAAAATCTGTAACTGGTATAAAAGGTTCTTTCAGTCATTCTGCAAGAGCAGTAATACCGTGCATGATTCCATCTGCTTTTTGCTGGCTCACCACACTTCATTAGGATTTGTTTTTCATATATCATCTTTTAAATGCTGAACTATGCTATGACTTAATAGGTCATTAGAAAAAGTTTGGTTTCAGAAAATGTGCATTTCATGGAAATCTGACTGAGGATCACAAAATAGCATAAATGTTGTTTACCCTTCCCAGCAATTTTGTAAATAGTAAGTTTTCCTTAAAGCCAGTTAATGAAAACACCATCCACATCTGCTTTTAGATGCTTTTAGATACCAAGTAAATGGGGTAATCAATGGGACTTTATTGTGTACCACCAGTGGCTTAAACAGCACACTACAGCAACATATGCAAAAACTCTAAAACATGCAAGCATTTAAATAAATAAATAGAAATCACACAGCTAATTCTCTACAGTTCATTAAAAATTCTAGAGTTTTAGCCAACTGAACCTCAACCTCACTATGAAAGATCAAATATTTAAAGAAATGAATTCCCCAGGTTCATTTAGCAAAAGAAAGCCTGGCACACCCAGAGTTACAGGAGCTGTAGCAATAGCAGCAACAATGACGTACCTGTACCAGCTTTTGTGTAAGTTGGCATCAGCCCAGAGCCCCAAAGAGTTCATGCTCGTTGCTGGCACATGCTTGGCTCCATGTGTCCAGCACACAGCCTTCATAAATTATGGCTTTACATTCTTTGTAGGTATCAGGCAGAGTTTCATTTCCCAGACTGCACCTACTTTTTTTCCTGAAATGCCAGCTAATGAAATAGCTGCTCAGTGGCATGCTTTATTTTCTCAAGAAACATTGGCTGCTCCTGTGAAAAAGAGCTGAGCACTGGGGAACAGCACCTCTGTAACAACATGGAGACACAGAAGAGCCACAAGTGCTACTGAGAGACATTAGGTGGGCTGGAGAAATGAAACTTGGCTTAGCTCACCTTTGTGAGCATTAAAACCTGGTTCTTTTATTGAGAAACTGTCATATGAAAAAGCTTTAACAGATTTGTGGGGAAAATGGATCAAAAGTAAATAAGAATACAGGACTTCATGAACACTTACAGAGCTGTTTACATAATTATTCAGGTATAGAATGCTAGACTTAAAAACAAAGTGTCTGTGTTGTGTTATGGTCCTCTAACACAATAATAAGCAGATAGAATGATGGAATCACACACAAGAACAAATATCATTTTTTTATGATGCAATTCATGTAAAAAGAGAGAACTTTTGGGACTTTACAAAGGGAAGAGATCTAAAATGAGAAAACAAAACTTTAGGTTTATGATGCAATTAATGTAAAAAGAGAGAACTTTTGGGACTTTTCAAAGGGAAGAGATCTAAAATGAGAAAACAAAACTTTAGGACACACACCCATTAGCACAGCAACTCAACAGAGAGGTGGGAAGACCAGAAATTTCCTTATGTAAGGATGAACAACAGAAGCTCTGCATAAAGACCATTTCCATCCACATGCTACTGGTGACCCCTTACAAATATTTGATCCTCCACCTCTGTGATACTATTTACTATTTTATAATACCATTTTTATACTTTTGTTCTATGTTTTTCCTTTCATTGTCACTGCTTATAGATTTGAGCAAGGCAAGTAGAAAGGTAGGAAATTAATGAATGGAGGAGAAGTTATGTCAGAGCTACTAGCTAAGATGAATTTTCTCATCTTACAGTAATACAGAGTCTGAATACATGAGTAGATAGCTCTGTGAAACCAGGGAGCAGCTGCTGTGCAATAAGATAGGCAATAGGGAACAATGAGTGAAATGTCTCATTTCTGTTCTGAGTAAAAGACGCTTAATTTGACTTACACAAATAAACTGCAAAGTAATCATCACAGACTGCTACTCAAACACCTGAATTCAAGGAAATCAGGAGAGAAGACCTGTAATAAAAGCTCTGTATTTTACCCTCCGTGCAGATGACTGAGCTTAGAAAAAAAGAAAAAAAAAATGTTCTATTTACTGACTTCTCTGTTCTCGAGAGGGGAAAAAGAAAAGGAACACCCCCACCCATCCAGCACTCAACCTGAAAATAGGAACAAAAATAAAAATAGGATGGAAAGTAAGAATCGATTCAATTTCCTCAGCAGGAAGCTTTAAATTTTCACTGGGCTTCTTTAAGTAACCATTTGGTCAGCACTGGCTTGTTACACAAGACCAGAGAAAGCAGCTTAGTACAGACCTCCCAAGCCCTGCAGTCATAGTGAATTTCCCAAGGATATTTATTTACTGCATGGAGAGGGTCCAGAGGGGTCTTTTCTATATTCAACCATATTTGTTCTACAACATGAACATCATTTCTGAATGCTAAACTAAGCTGAAATTGTACTTATCTGAGTATTAAATTAACTGGATTAAAATCCATTTTTTAGACTATTAGCAGTACATTGCCATTATGTATAAAATAAATCCTTGCAGATAATATTACTTTTAGATACACTTCAGGCATTGTGCCAATAATTTTTTTAAGGGTATGTACAATTCATGGTTGTTTTCATGATGTCACTCAGAGATTATCATTTTTTGGCTTGCTTAGATGAGGAAAGTGAGTATTACATCACTGTTTATAAATGGTGAACCCTACAAAGAGAATAGAATTAGCTCAAGTTAATAACAGTACTATAAAATCATATGAATAAAAATAGGCTATGAGCACATTTAGATAATAGATAAGAAAATCAGAAATAAAGATTTGAAGCAGCCTTCAAGTGTTCAGTTTGATACTGTTTATGCAGGAACATGGCTTACTAGAGTTAGAAACTGCAGCTTGTGACATGAACCTTGACAAATCCAGAGCTGAATCCCCAACAGGCATCTTCCAGGACCAGCAACATTTATTTATTCCTTGTTTGATATGAAACATGGCTTCAGGAGTTTCCCCTGCTCCTCCTGTTTTACTAAAAAAGGCTGAGAGGGTGTATTGGATGGTTTATATGACATATGACACTGGTACCCTGCTCTAGTCCAGCACTGAAGAGTGTACCTTGCTGGCACAGTCATGGATAAAGAAACTTTCAGAATGGCTCATAAGGATTTTTACTGGTTACAGTGGCAAAGACATGTAAAAGGAAAATGCAAGAACCCAACCTGTGGTACATGACAATTTCTTCCTTTGTGACACGTTATAAGTTTTAGAGCCATTATGCTGAAGTTCCAGTGCTGTTAATGGAGTGCTGGAAAGCTGTTAATGGACAGGCTCGTTTATGGTGTATATGATGAGAGCAAGAGCTCAACAAATTTTCTTTTTATCCCTGGAAGTTCAGGCTGGCTGCAACCCATTCAGGTCTTACATTCCTAAATATTTTTGTAAGTTCACATAAGTCTGTACAGTAGGAAAGCTTCATACAGTATTTAAACTTCACTCAAATGGGAGAATTGTCCCTGGTGAGGCACTTGCATTTCTCAGAAATAACTAAAAGCAATTAATGGTACAAAGGGGAAAAAAGCATCAAATTCTCAATTTAGCTGCTGACAAAGTACATAAAATACTGTTTTGTTCTGAACACAATGTACTTTAAACTGCCCTTTCAGCTGAAAAGCATGTCTTAAAGGTCTTTAAAAAAGTATTAACTTACTTTGCATGAACAAACAAATGGGAATACTGAATGGAAAAAAAATGGTAAAACACACTCGGTGAAAGTAATAAATGTACCATGTGTCTGAATACATACATTAGCTGTAAAACTTTCCTTCATTGGCCATTAATTATAGCATCATGGCAGAAGTGTTACAGTTATGGCAGAGGCTTTTTAATAAATCTGGTTTTTACAGGCACCTACAGCTAACATATTTTTCCTGATTTAGCATCTTTCATATTTTTTCATAGACAAAGACTAACTGACTTTAAGAGATTCAAGTTGCCCCTTTGGCAGTTTCCTAGATCATAAAGGCATGATAAAAATATGTTACTTATGCTTCAAGAAGTTTCTTGCATTATGCTAACTCAAGTGGCTTATTTTTAATTTAAACGACTTATTTTTATCAGATGAATCTCACTAACATTGCATATATCAATTTTATTTCATTTTTTCAAGTTAAAAAGCAAATAAAAATACACATATTATTTCAGCACAATGTTTCCCTCTGTATTCTCCTCAGCAAAATGCTTTCTAAAGCAGCACATAGTGGAATTTTGTAATTCTCTTTTTTTTTCTTTTTTCACAGAATATGTGCATAGCTCAGACTATACAAACATCCTCTATAGCTCTCCCAGTCACTTTCCATTTCAAGAAGGAGGCAATTTGTATTAACACAAGACAGCTTATCATGTGCTAAGTCTGCATGCAATTTTCTCGTGAGAACAACCATTTTGTACCTACTTGACACACGCAGCACTATACTACACCCAACTAATCAATTCTGTCTATATTAAGAAGTGGGGAGAAAAACTGCCCACAGCTGTTATATTACATCAGCTTTCCTAACTACTTCAGACAACTCATTTTGGGGATTTTTGTTTCTTTAAACTAAACTGGCATAAACCATAGTCCTTCTTTCCATTCCTTTTCAATTCTATTCTTTTTTTTTTTTTTTTTTTTTGCCTTCTCAGAGATTATTGGCGAAGCAAAAGCATCAAGAGAACAAGCTGTGCTTTCTGCAGGCATCCCCAGAAGTTTTGAGGGCAGCAAGCTCCCAGGGTCATTGGTACCCTTGGAGCATTTACAGACCAGCATGATATGAATGAGTAATAGCAAGTTTTCATCTGAGATCTCCCAGCCTAGTCTACAGACGTGCACTTTTGGCAGACAATAACTTATATACACAGGCAGTTTTGTCCTCATAAGTAAGCAATTGAGAAATGTCTGTCAATTGATATCAAGTCAGAGGTGGAGACACAAAAAGAAAAGTTATCAGTAGGGCCCAGAAAACTCCTTGGGAGGGAAGGATTGAGTTTGGAGCTTCTCTTTGGATACTCACTTTCAGCCAACATCACCAAGACGTTGAGACGTCCCTAGTCAGAACTTGAGGTCTCTCACATTTTAGGTACAGCTACTACCAGGCAAGGCAACCTTTTGGTATTCTTGACAGTAAACATCTTAAAGACCCCACTGCATCTGAATACAAATAATATATAGTATTTTTTGGAGTTTGAGGGGGTTATTCCACCAATAGCCTACAGCAGAGGAATCAAAACCACATACTGAATTCAGTATAATTCATACTGAAAAGGATCCAGCTACCAACTCACCTCACAGTTCCCTTCACAAGATTAGCTCAGTTGCTGATGAACTAACACTAATTTTTATCAGCTTGGCTTCCCAGCATGCTTCTCTCTGACTTCATACAAACTGCCCTAAAACCACACTTCTGTTTTCCCTATTGTTGCAACCAATCAGTGTTTCTTCACAGAAACACAGCTTGCATCAGTCCTAAATGGCATTATAGTATATACCAAAAATAGATAGTATGGTGTGTATATATATATATATATATATGTGGTATATATACTATAGGTATATAGTTCAGCTTTGCCAATCAAAAAAGATTCTATTATTTTGTGAATAGAAAGCAGTTTAAATGAAACACTGGTATCTATGATAAAGATGCTCCTGTGAAACTCCTGTGTCCCCTAGTGAACGTTCTTATTTTGCCATGCTCACATTTCCAACAGAAATCTGTTTTGCAAATAGCTACACTCAAAAGTCCATCAATGCAGCCTGGCAAACACTGACATCTTAAATACTGGTGGCTACACCACATCTGTGCCAGCTGCTGGCAACTTTTTGCCCAAGCTGAAACCACAGTTCCAGGTCAGAACCAGGGAACATGATCAGTGCTCTCACAATGACAAACTCCTGTCACCCCCAGCACGAGGGAAGGCAGCCCTGAGCAGGTCTTGGGTCTCACTGCAAACCGTGGGATCAGAGCAAGGACAAGGCCTGGCAGCCCATGTTTCCAGGGGAACAGCTATGACACAGAACCAGACAAATGTGGCAGTTTAGGAGGCAAACAAAAAACAGGTTTAAGGTATAAAGAAAAGATGGGAATCACACCTGGTTCTGGAACCTTGCACTAGAACAATGGGATTGATTTGCTAGCTTGTTTATCAGAGTTAATTACTGCTATTTTTACACAGTACTGTAATATCCCAAAGGAAACATCCTCTTTTTCTAGAATCACTGCATTTTTTTGCACATTACAACATCACAACTGCAGCAATAGACATACAAGGTATTTACCTGTTGTCTCATCCTCTAAAATATAATGTATGTGATGTCTAATAGTCTGTATTGTGACTTTGTACTGGCAAATAACAAATGAATAGAGGAAAAAAATGCATTACCTTTCTGTCACACTGCATTACAAGTGCTTTGATAGATACTTCATGGTTGTAAGACTCACAGTATGTACAGCCTGTTACAGAGAGGGTAATGTCATTTTACTTTTAATTTCTAACTCCTCTGTTTCTGACAGTTATATTAAGAACAGAAAAAGTTTTACAATTCCTGCTAGAATGCTAAATCTCTCTTTGATACTACACACTAGAACATAATGGATTCTGTCATTTTGGGGAGGTTGTTTTTTTGGTTGGTGGGTTTTTTTTACTTTCTTTTATGGAGGGCAGTATCAAAAAATACTCAGCTTTTGCACTACTAAATTAGTAACTTACTTTTAGTCATAGGACAGAATAAAGAGATCCATTAAGGACCACAGAACTAAAATGAAAAGGCAATTTTTAATTAAGTTTGCCCAGTTTGACTTGTGACATTGATCCTGCCTGTTTCTCCTTCTCTGGTCTCTCAGAATTTCTGTGCAATGATAGCAAATTGGGCACCCTCCTCCCGTGGAATTCATTAAAAACCTGCCTGCAGCAAAACAATACTTTGGAAAGCAATTCATCCTGCACTCCTTTACCAAGAGTGAGGAACAACAGTGGATTTCCAAGTCCAGATCCATGATATTTTCAAGGGTTCCTTAGGTCTGCTGTTGCTTCTTGCTGCTTATGGAACCAGGCAGGTATTTTCAACAAGCATCAGTATCCTCAATCAACACTTGTGTTATTTGTGCCCATTAAGGTTTCTTCCCAGTCAGGGAAGGAATACACATAAATGAATTCACATAAGGTAAAAATGCATAATAATTGGCATTACACAAACATCTTTTTCTTGCTTTCTCTCTCCTCATAAGCTGAGATCTCCGAGTATTACTAGATTTGGAGATATTAAATAAGCAATACAGACAAAAAAACATAGAGAGGTAGAGAGAGATCAAGTGATGAGACAAAAATTGACTGAAAACTAAAAAAAACTTTAAAATAAGACAGTCCTTGATTTCCAATCATTTCTCTCAAATAAAAGCCTCTTCTTTCACAGATTTTCTTCTTTCAAAATACTCTCGTTTAATATCAGCATATAAATATTGTATTAACTAGCCATTATGCATTTGCTGCATCATGCATAAAATTCCCTATTTATACAAAGTCTTTTATGATTAAGAAGGATTGTTTCCAAGTAAAAGACAAAGAAGCTAAAAAGCAGTATTTTTAATTGAATGCAATACTTAAAATATAACATCTTCCAGAATGATATAATGACAACAGAAATCTGTCAATAAATAAACATGGCTGGGTAATAACTTTGCTCAATTTAAAAAGTCAGTTAGAAATAATTAGGTAATTCTAGCTAAATAAGTGACAGGGGAGACTTCTCATTGTAACATTAAATTTTATTTGCAATTACTTAATTTGTGGTTTTGCATGATTTACAAGATCTAATTCAAATATTGTAAATGTTAATGAGGAACTCTTATTTGATGCTAAAAAAAAAAAATGCTGGCAGTGAGGAACTGAAGGTATTCTGGTGCTTCAAAGATCAGTTTCCTATCTCCTTTCAGTATCATATCAGCCTCATACAAATTTCACCAATCCAGGCCATTAAAATTTTAAAATACTAAAATGATTTTATAGAAAATGTATTTTGTAGAACTAAATTGATTTTATGGAAAAATACCCTTTTTCTGACATGCATTTAATTATTTTTCAGTAATTCAATAATAAGTTACAATTTTCATTGACAGGTATATGAAGTCAGATATTTAAAGAGCACATTCATTTAAGTGAACATCTCTATCTTCTGTCTGTACCAGAATATATCTGACATTGGCATTATTGAGAAACATGACCAAAATTACCACAATGACAGAGAACCAAGCACCAAAGAGAGGCAAAATCCCTGGGCTGCAGCCACCACAAAGACAGACTGGTGTGAGGAAATGCAGGAGGAGTCCCAGGATGGGTAAGGATCTGGTTCTAACCCAGGGATATGGGTTAGACCCAGACGTTCTAACCCAGGGATATGGGTTTCCTGGGATAAAAACCCCAGGGGAAAAAAAAAACCTTACAGCAGCTGACCATGGCACTTATTACCAATGAAAAAATGAGATGGCTAAGGAAGTGTATTAAGTGTGTATTATGCTCTGAAGAATACAGTCCAATTTACTAGCTTAACACTCATTTTCTTGGTAGAAACTGCTTTTATCCATGCTCCAGGATGAGCTTTAAAAACATTAATTTCACAACAAGCTATTCCAATTTTAGGTGATAAATGATTATTACATGCATAACTGTTCTCCTTCCTCTTTCTGATCTGTCCACTGCCTACATTCACTGGGTTTGTTTTCCCTTCCAGTATTTGTAAAGCTCTATCTCCTGAGTATCTCCAACCCTCAAGCCAATTACCTGCAACAGACATGTCTCTGAATGAACAGGCACCTTAACTTCAGTAATAAGTGAATTTTCAGAACTTTGTCTTTTAAGCTCAGTATTTACAAGTGTCTTTGTACAGACCATACTGCAGGCAAACACTTACCAATTAACATCAACCTGCCAGCCACATTAGCTGTGCTTAGGACTGACAAAGAGAACTCTCCTGCCTCATGCAAACACCAGCATGATCAAAATTAAAAACATGAACTCTTCATCTGACACTGAAACCAAAAGGGTAACTCAAAGTTCAATGGCTGCCCAGAGGAACATGAATCGCCTTCAGTCAGGTTTAGAGTACAGGCACAAAGCACAGTCTTGCTCCAGGAGAAAAATCCTCCCCTGTGACATTTCCCATCCTTCTGCATCTACCAGATATCACCAGTCACTTCAAACAGTAATGCAGCATAATGAGCTTTTGTAAACAACTGCAAGCCAACACAGTAAGAAATTCTACGTGGAAAACTGCTTAGATTTCCTCAGGTATCTTAGACATATTATTAAACAAGAAAAAATAATGGTTGCAGGACCTGTTCTTTTGTTCTTTGAGATTAAAGAAATAACTTGATTGCTATCATTATCAACTGGACCTAGAGAATTTACTAAATCCAAATTTCAAATGCAAAAAAAAAGTTGCAAGAAAACTTCAGATTCTTAAGTGTTTTCTTTCTCCATATTTCTCCAAATAAAAAAAGCCTAAATCAAACAGAATAGTTTTATTTACACTATGACTATTTACACAACAAACAGGCCTAAGAAACAGATTTTTAGATTGCCCTTTCCTTGAGTCCCATCACAGCATTTCTCTAAACACACGGTTCAGTGGCATTTGAGGTCTCCAAGCTTATCAGTTTATTTCCTGTTAAAAGTGCTTGCACAAAGTTAGGGGCACACTCCTCAGCTGCAAGATCTTCAAGGGGATAAAAAAAAAACCAAAAACATTGCACAGCTGGATCCCGGCTGTCACTCTGAAATATTATGAGTTCATAATAACCAGTATTTTTCTATTATTACAACAATCCAAAAAAGAACACATATTCTAAATTTAATCAAAGAAGTTTCTAACTTTAAAGATGTCATACGCAATGTGCTGAAAGTAGAATTGTTAACAGTTTCTTTGAGCATATTTCCAATCCTTCACAGGACCTAGGAAGAACATCTGTTTCTTTGTGTGTGTGTGTGCACATGCACATTTCAAATGTATGGGCAGGGAGAAAATGAAGAGGATAGTAATTTAGAAAAATGTAAATTTCATGTTAAACAATGTCAAACCTTTGTATTTTACACTTCCAGCAACTGAATTTTGCTAAAGAAATTCTAAATATCATATTTTTGTAACTGCATAAGAACATGTTTGTTTCTATGGTCTAATATTTTATGCTTGTCTTTCTAGCCTTTTCATCCCTCAGTATAGTGTGTTATTACTTCCATAGCACACCACAACATAGAGTTGCAGAATGTCCCACCGAAATCTATTGGAAATAGATTTTAGGCAGTCTTGTCTGATAATAGCTGAGGACAACACGTGGCTGTGCAGCACTGATATGTGATTGGAATTTGATGCTACAGCAGCACTTAATAAAACTACATACAATCTAAGTGAGGCCTGGTTGAGTAAGACTCATCTATAGTGCTAAAAAATAAAATTAAAACCAAAAATTGAACTCAATGCTAAATTCTTAGAGCTACTTCAATACTATTTTTCTTTGTCTAGAAAATGTAACAAAGCAAGTTTCTGTAAAACAGTCACTGCTGCTTATTAGTGCCTGGCATGCTTTTCTTCTGGCTCAACTGGGAAAAATGTGTAATCTTGCTTAGTGATCTTTCATCCTGATTTCCCAAGGAAACTGCTTATGCAACCATGGTCTGTTTGTGTATGTTTCTTTATTTTTATTTGCTGGTTCCTTCCCAATAGCTTCTGAACCCATTAGAGGTTCAGTCACTGGGACAAAGGAGCAACAGTCTCAGAGGTATAATGCTCCTATAAACCTAGTGAAAAAGTACATTTGGTTATGAAAGAGAGAGAGAGAGCCACTTCATACACCCACTTCTGAAAGTCCCAAGCACACAATCCCACAGCACCAGGAGCCCCCAGCAGGGAAGCCACGACAGGCTGCCCCAGTGAGGGTACCAGGGCTCAGGGCAGGGGCTGTCCAGGCAACTGGACAAAGGAAGAAAATTAGCAGTGTGGATAACAGCTGAAGTACATATTAGTTTGTGCCAGCTGGCATCAGGATGAGGGCAAAAGATTTATTTTCTTAGTCTGGATCTCAGCTTTAGGTCCAGCACAGCTGGAGCACCTGGCTCAATCACCTCAGTCTCTGCCCCCAAAAGCATCTCATGGACTATGGCTGGCCAAGTATCCTCAGGCATAAAAAGCCTTGCCACAGCTGATAATCTTATCACTTTGCTGCACACTGAGGGGATGGCAACGCTCCACGGCAGCATCCATAGCACATACTGCTGTGATAAGGCATCTGCAAGTAACCTGGTAACCTGCACTAGCCTGTGATCCTTTGGGTAAAAGCATGCTTAACCTCATGCCCAGAAAATAAAAATAAAAAAATAAATAAAAATAATTCTTAAAGAAGGAAACTGTCACAGACTTTCTCCATGTAATATATTGTTTCAATTTATGCAATAATTACATCACCAAATTACACAGGCAATTCAGCTCTTCAGATCCCTCCAAATATTTTAGAAAATGAGTTTTTAGATTGCTGAGACTTACTTGAAAGGACTACTTCAACGTTTCATGGCTTGGAAAGCTCAACTTGCTTTGCTCTTTTATGGCACCCAGAGCATAGGAAAAACTTATTTAAATGTCTGTGATAACTCCCGCTGTTCTGGGAAGGCAGAACACTGACTGCAGACAGAGAAGGCTGAAGGAAAACTGAAATCATTACAAGCTGTCAAGCCTTTGCCCTGAGTTTCGGATCCAAACTGAATTCTCAGCCACCTTAATGTGAAGCCAGCCATCTCCACAGGGTGTATCACAGAAATGGGTTCAAGGTGTGCATTCTCATTTAAAGAATTTACGGCCTGTAGATCTCTGCTGGTTAAATTCCACACAGCTCTTCATCTTTAAACAAACAGTTCCTTTACCACACTTGCTTCAAAAGAAGTTTATTTATATTCTTACCTACACTTCTGATTTTATTCCAACTCAAGGACCATATACCTGGACAGAATATAATATCTAAGTTTACAGAAAACTTTTATTCTTTCACAGCATTTAAGTTATGATCCTCACTTCTTAATGTCTCCTGTTAGTACTACAGCATAAACTCAGTGGCACAGAGGCACATCATGATCCAGATGCCATGTCACATTTGTGAGCCAACCTTTCCAAACCAGCACATGGCAGCAATTCTTAATTTCAAAAACTTGTAACTGTGGAGAGGGATTGCCACCTCAACAGATCACTCATGAGTCACTGTTCATACACATACATAAAATGAAAGTGCACCTTTGTGAGGCAGTGCTTTTCAAAGCATTTTTACAAAATGCCCAGTAAAAATATTAGTATTTCATACATATCTTTTGATCACTATTTTTTATTAGACATTATTACATTTAATTAATGTTATTATGGATTATTATTAAATATAGTACTATCTTTAAATTATTAAACAGAAAATAACTGTATTCCCAAATATGTTTTTCCCTGGTTTGTTGGCTTTATCCCCTGTAAATCTAGTATGAGGTTTCCTATAGCAGCAACACAGCTTGAGAAAATCTGAAATGGTAACAGTGTTATGTTACGGTTAAAAAATTTTGAAATTTTCTGAAAAGCGTTTTGAAAAAAATAACTCATGTATAATATTAGAATGCTACAATAGCCTTAGTTTTAGAGAAATCAATTTTTTCTTACTCTAATAATGGACAGTTAAGGGCTAAATAACTTTTCTTGATTTGCTTGATAGAATGTGAGTCCCACTTTGATACAACTGCTCAGTGAGGGACCTCACTTGTGTAACATGCTCTTGAGAAATCACCAGAACCTAAGACCGATGCTTCTGTAACCCAATTCCTGTTGTGACATGCACTGAAAAACAAAATAATAGAGGGAAAGTTGTCCCTCACTTACAGGAGTAGGGCTTCAAACCATTCTTTACCCAAAAAGAGGGTTTAAGCATTCCAGAACAGGGAAGAGCCAGAATATACAAGTCATTCAATTCCACCTGAAATTTTACTTCTCTAATTTTTTCCAGTTTGATATTGAATTACTTCATTTTCCATGTAATCTTACACTCTTCTAGCTCATGAGCTCATGGTAACTGTAAAAAAAAATAAAAAATTACTGACTTACATGATACTTTCCTCTATGGCATTCACATTTCTTTTTCTTCTGAACAGGACCACAAGGAGTGCAAGGCCAAACTAAATGAGTAATTCTTAACTCAAGCACACTCGTGTTCCTAAGCACCTAATGTTGTAAACTTAACATTATTTTAAAAGAAGCTGGATTTTCCTGCTACAGTACCTCCTTTCAGGCAAGGAATGAAGGTTCTTGGTCCATTTTGATGCATCACAAATATCAACAGCAGTTGGTGCCACAGTTCTCCATTTAGAGCACCTGAAGAACTCTGAATTACGTTCTGTCGAGAAGGCAAAGCTGGGGAAACCTCTGTCCAAGAGCTAGGAGCACTCATCCAGCTGCAATTCATTCACACTCACCTCCTAGTAGACTATTCCAGCTGTTCTCACCCCTCCAGCTGAAACTGGGATTTCACAGATATTGATAAGAAGCATATGGAGTCAGAGCGGCCCCAAATGAAACAGAAACAGGGTGGCTGAATCATGAGAATGGCATCACTTGAATTCCATCTTCGATTCATGGACCAATCATGGCTTTTGTATTAACACCACACCCAAACAGAATTATAAAGAGAGGAGATGATACTGATTTTATCTGTAGTGTTGTGAAAAATCAATACAGAAAATTAAATTAGGTTGTGGTGGTACTTGAGGCTACACACCTAAGGCACTTTTTCTGTTTCCTCACTGTTCTTAGTTCTGTCCATAATGTCTTTTCAGGTTGAAGTATTTCTCTCACTAGTTAACTAATAAAATTCTTAAAAGCATATTCTCAGTATAATTCCCCTATGTAAATTAAACCTCAAAAAACAAACCTCAGAGGAAATGTTTTCCTTTAGTTCTAAACACTATTTACTTACATTTACTAATATTACATGAGAATTTTATTTACTAATTTCCCTTCTTGCAATAAATTTGTAATTCTATTCTGTATTCTAAGTTGTTTTGTCTCAAATATTTGTAGACTTCTTTACAAACCCCATATCACTGTTAATCCTAATATTAAACCAGTTAGTAAATAATACATCACTCTCCGTTCCATAGTACTTAGTAGTCCATATAATTTAATACATTAATATTTAACATTAAAGAAAGTATTTGATACAACTATAACCATATGCAGAGAAAATCCAGTGTTACTTAGCATTAATGTTCTGGCAGTCACTTTACCCAAACCCTTCAAGGTGCTTAAGGGATTGCTTCAGACCTTGAAATAAGTTCTTTATTTTTAAAACCACATTTAGGATACTCAAAAATCTCAGTGTGGTGTACTTACCCACTTCATTCCATAAGCATAAACAACATGCATATCACACACAGCTATAGTAAAATTATTAGCTAAGGTTGATTTTAATACATAATTTCTTTGCATATGGAAATATTCACACCACACAGAATACATTCATGCATTCATTATTGTAGCAACAATTTTATATCACCAGTTCTACGTAATAAAGCTACTCTTACAAAGTAGTATAAAAGTAATTTAGCCTAAGCTGCAGGAGATATTTTAAGATAGGCATGACATAATTACTCATTTTAGATGTACTGGTACCATAAGTTGCCTATAGATATAAAAAATAGCCTTTTAGGCTTGTTCACAATTATTCTCAAATTACTGGCCTATATATACAGAAAGTAGTGTTATTATAGTATAGCTGTTGCTGCTAATTTATTTCCATTGAAGTTTCCAAGTATTTTCTTCCTAACTCACTAGCTCGTCCTGAGCTCCTCTTCCCCCCTTCAAATACAGGCTAGAAATACATGGCCACAGAGCTTTATCAAAGTCATTGTTGGTTCCTGCAATAAATGCTGTCCAATTTGTTGGACATATAACATATTTAAAATACTATGCTGTACTATCCTACAATATATACTATACTGCAATACTATAAGTGAAACATGGGAAAAAATAAAATTAGTATAGGTCTAAAGAGAAGTATTGGAGACCAACGAGTTAAATAACCCAAACTACATGTCAGGTATATTAGTGTTACCATTACATACAGCAGGCTTCGCTGTGATAGTGTACATAGTGTAGTACAAGGCTTTGACTGGATGTTTATTTTAGTTCCAAATTGATGGCAGTGCTTTCCTGTATGCTCCATGTCCATCCCCATGCACTCATTTTAATGCTGTTTCATAACCTGATCACTGCCTAGAAACTCTACTGTGTAATACCGTTCAGAACATCTCAACTTCATTATCTGATGTTTGTTTCTATATTTAAAGTACAAAGACTTTTAATTGAAGGTGCAGCAAGGCTGATCAGTTACTCACAGTCTCTCCAGGGATCTCAGCCCGAAGAAAGAGCCATTCTTCAACCACAAGATCTTGTTGTTACTCAGAATCCTACAAGAAGTCAGGAAATAATCTGGTTAATAGAACATGATAATTGCACTGATCTAAAACATATAATTATAGTAAGTGACTGCTCAGTAAAATACTAATCACAAAATTCACTGCTTCATTTGCATTTTCCCATCATAGCCATAAATAAAGATTACCATTTCCCAATGTTCATAGTTTCTTCTTTATTAAATAAAAGCACAGTCAAGAAATATGTCAAGAAATGGATTTTGACTCCAGCTCGAAAATTCTAACCCTGCTAAATGCCCACACTTCATAAGTAGATTCTAAATTACCACTAAGGTACTTGTTGGGCTTCCCAGTCTGCAAAAAGGCTGGTAAAGCAAAAGAGATGTTAAAAATTGTTCCAGTAGGTAAGAGGACAATAAAATCACTTTGCAGTGTCTGCTATAGCAGGGAGGTACAAGCCAGCATACCATGGATAGCTCACATACACAAAGTATTTGATTTTCTGTAGGAGAGACAAAAAGAAACAGACAAGCCCAAAAATGCTTTCCTGTTGTAAGCTCTGCAGAGTAGAAATTCAGTAATTAAGCAATGCCTGACCCATCAAGCACCACCACCACCACATGCTTGTAAACTGGCCCTGCATGCAGGCCATTGAAAAAGTTGTTTATTCCTCCTCTTTATGTTATGGTACTGTGCATTTCACAAGTGATCCTTTCTAGTTTAGTGATTTTCCATCACTGCATGTTCCCAGCTATTTCAGAAGCAATATAATATGAACATGCACTTGTTCTAAAGATGTTACTCCTTAAAAACTTTTTCAATATGCAAAAGAAATGGTTTGTTTTAGAAGCTGGAGAAATTGGGTTTTCAATCTAATGATTATGCAATGTGCATAAGAAACGTTTGTCTCTGAAGAAATTTAATTCCAACTGCCTGAGAAATTAGTCTTTTAATGTAACATTTACAATAAATTATACCTCTCTAGTGCACAAAAGTACATTTCAAAATAAGACATGCAGCCTGCAATGAGACAGAAAGCAGAACAAAAAAATTTTCAAAAGAAATCTTATACTCTTTACTAGCAAGATTTTTGATTTTTTTTAATTTTTATAAAGTTTTTAAGCAATCTGTTACACAAGACAAGACAGTTTTGCTCTTAGCATTTGCCATTGTCCATGAACAGTAAGTTCTTCACCCCAACAGACACCTACCAGGTAAATCTCAAGTCTAGGTAAAAATGTAACAACACTGACCCACAGGAAAACAAAAAGTACTTATTAATGTAGCAAAGTTAAAATATTGCAATGTTAGTAAGATCTGGAGAATTCTGCAGATCTAAAATTCATAAATAAATGTGTATTTTGATGTAAGTGGATGACCTGACCCCCACTTTACTACACTGCCCCTTGTCAATGCACTTGTGCAGCATCGCTCCTCACCCAGAACCAGACAGTGTCACCACAAGTGGCAATCTGACATCAGTCATGATCGTGATCCTCACACCCCTCTGTGCATCTGAAAGCACACAGAAGCCTAAGTTTGCAACAAAAATTAAACACGCTCCAATATGCACACAGTCTACTTCCATCAATTAAGAAACTCCACATCTCACAAGTTCCTTCTCCTACTTCTCAGATTGAAAATTGGATGTATGACAATAAATATTTATCTAATTTATCAGCTCTTCTTTACCATTTTAGGAATACATTTCAGCAGTGACATGATGAAAGACTTGTTTAAAATTCAGAATATCTAAACTAGAAAATGTAAATACATTAACTGCTCCAGTGTTTTATGTTCAATGTTCTAATTTGTTTTTCCAGCCTTCTATTGATTCTGCCCAGAAAAAGAGGACAGTCTGAACTTTGGTGGCACTCCATAAAAATGCAGCACAAGTCAGGTGGTCTCCTACTCTACTTCCATGTTCTGTACAGCCCTACATGCCTAGATTGAAACCAGCATCATCAACCCACATAAAACAAACTCACATTAATTAAAGAGAACTATCAAATTAGTAATAAATGACAAGATTAAGCAGATCATTTAGTTCATAAATAGAATACTCAGTAAACACAGCTCATGATTCTTCAATACTGCTATCTCATTCATTTTTGAGAAAGATAAACTGAGTCTTGAAGAATGTGATACCACAAAACTAAAAAAAAAAACCAAAAAAACCAACAAAACTTAGCTATGTAGATTTGAGTTTCTAAATGAAACCCTTCAAATTTTTATACCAGAGTTCACAGAGACTTTCACACAGAGATCAAGTTTCAAAAATTAAGTTTCCTTCAGTGTTTTCTCTTCTCTACCACGCCAACTTAAATTCAGGTTTTATAAACAAAGTAATATGGGTATCATAGTTAAAATATGATTCTTTTTCTGTTCAGAAATGCAGCTTTAGAGAATCCTAACATTCCAGTGCTGTCCCTAAGGAAAACAACATCCTCTCTAACAATTCATACAAGTTATCTACATTTCATTCAGCTGGTACTGCTACATGGGAAGAATCCACCTGTTTTTCATTAGTCTTAGTGATGTACAAGAACTTGCAATGGGCTGTTATCAAGAAGGATTTGGTTTGTGCTGAAGATCAGTTCTGTGAATAAAATGAACAGCTTCACTGGCAAACATAAATCACATTATTTTTCATACAGTAATGAATCACTTACTAAACTTTTGATGCAACTCGTAACATCCTTCCCTGCTGAGAATATTTGCTGCAGGGATGAGGATGGAAGGGAGGAAAGTTTTGGTTACAATGTTCAAAATCCTAACAGAAAAATGAGGCTTAACTGGAGACAATGAAAAATCTTCTAAAATAATCAATGCCAGGAAAAATTGTGGCTTTTACTCTTGATGCTGAAATTACACTGAAAAATTTTTGTACATTATTTCTTTAGACAAATAACAGAATAGACATGAAATGTGTCAAGTATGGACAAAACAGGTAAGTTTCTCTTTTCTTCAAATACAGTCATCTGCTTACAGGGAAACACTTCTAGTTAAAGACCTGCAGAAATTTTGCAGCGATGAGCATCCTTTTCTTGTGCTTACAGATGCAATGATTTGGTGAATAAGTACATGAAAAAGAAGTGTTATTAATGTATTTTATTTTGAAAATCTAATAACAAAATTGTAACTGTCAGATCCAACAGAAACTGACTCACTTTAATCCAACTTCAAATAGAGGTCACATATTTTAAAAATAAACCAGCACCATGCACCCACTGTGAAGAAGTAGTTCTCACATTTTATCTATCCATAGCATTTTCACTTGGTTGCTTTTTGGGATTTTTTTTTTTTTCTGATGTGCTAGTGAATCACAGTGATGAATCTCACTACACACTGCAACTAGGCAGCTGGTTTAAATAATTATCAGTTTCTAGCCATGTGCTAAGAATCTCACATTTTCAATATTTTATTCCAGCAGAAGAAACATTATGGAAATGAGCACAGTTTATTTCACTGATGATTTTCCAAAATCCATCAAAAGTAAAGAAGTAGTTTTCCACCCAAATTCACTTAAGAGTAGTTTTTTGGTCTGGGTTGGGTTTTGGAGGGGGTTGTTGATTGGTTGGTTTGAGGTTTGCTTTTTTTGGTGGTGGCAGTGGGGGTTTTTTCCTTTGTTTTTTTCATTAAGGAAGAAGTTTCCCAGAGAAGCCTTCTAATAAGTATTTATTTTAAAGTTCAGTTTGCAAACTGTCTTGGCACAATATAATAATGATTTACGCCCAAGTAACTGAAAATTCAAATCAAGGTACTTTCAGTCCCGGCTCTGACAGGATACAACTAAAAGAGTGCTGGGGAGCAATTTACTTGTCAGTACCACTCTGCAGATCAGACATGTTATGAACCATTTGGTTACTGCACTTGGCCCTCTGAAATCTTGTCTGCACTACTCCTTCTCCCAGGGCACTCTGGGGCACAGTTTACCCCAGGGAGGCTGTTCACAAGGTATTAACTCAGCACCAGGTCTGCCCTTTCCTGGCCCTCTGGAGCCCTCCAGCACTGTTCCTGCTCTGAAGGGATTGCCTTCAAACACCTTCTCTTGACTTCCACTGACATCCTAAAGCATTTAATCCATGCATGTTGTTTCAGAGCACAAATGTACCTCCCCGTGGGCAGCAGCACAGGCTGAACATGATTTCATTCACCCTGCACTGGAAACAAACCAAGCAACCAACCTCACTCATACGCCAGGACCAAAATCATACCAAGGAGATGCTAACATGGAGAAGCAGGGACAGTCAATGAGCCATTGCTTCCACTCTCTCCTGAATGTCCTTCCTTTACTGTACAGACACACCTAAAAAAATAAACTGTTCTAATGGATAAAAGTAATTCCTCTGATTTTCTTTCCGATTCCTCCATCTGAATTAAACAAGTCACAAATCACAGTTTGCTTAAAATGATGCTGTGATTTTTGGTTCTGTGAAACCATTGAAAGTACAGGATGATGTGACCGTGTGCACAAAGTCTCATTCAAGTATAAAACATGCCCAGCATAAAAGAACTTACTATAGTAATTAAAAAGTATCAAATAAAGAGCTCTCAATCACAATGCAAACAAACTTCAACTTCCTATAACCCCTCAGAGAGAAGGAATCTTTTTAGCAAGCCTCCAAAGTCAATGACATTACAGAGTAAACAAATTCCACAGCTGAGGCTTCTTCCGTGGGATGGTGCTGCATCCCACCCATCAAAGCCTAAAGCCTGTGAGCTCACCCAGCAGTGCTCAGCCCACATAACCAAAACCATGGAGGACGAGGCATTTACATAAAGACTGCTATTCCCAAATGCACAGTGAACACAGAAGAAAGTGCGACCCATTACTGAAAATATGTATTTCCTCTGAAAATACTCACAGGAGAAAATACACGAAAAAAAATACAAGGGAAAAACTCCCACCCAAACTTCATGAAAAATCAGTAAAATGTCCACTTTGACCTGGTTTTCTGCTGAGCAGAACCCAAGAGCTGGTACAGATCAGATTTGACCCAGGCCTTTGTCTAGGCTGATAGACCATGTCTAGAAAATGGAAATCTCCAGAATCCTTCCTTTAAGCCCCACTCACTGAGCACAGCGGAAGGGACACTCAAATGCCACAGGAAACACCAACCAGACCCCAAACCACACCTGCCCCTGCTGTGCACTTCTTCTCAATCCCTATCCAGTTTTCCACTTCTCAAGTAGCAAGGTGTGCTAGGCAGACAACCATGAGAATTTGAACAAAGACAACCTGGTCCACTGAGATTGTACATCTGGAATGACTGTGTTTGGGCTCTGTTCAGAAATTGTGTTTCGAGTTCTGCAGTTTCTCTTACATACTAACTTGAAATCTAGCAACTCAAAGTATCTTTTATTTCAAAATAACGATTTAAGTACAAATAGTAATTAACCATTTTTCATGGAAGCCTGATAACAGCTGACATATTGCAGTTTAAGATGTTCATTCTGTTTACATGTGGTATGTGGTTAGATACAAAGGGAGTGTGAGCAGACATCCTGTGAAATTCCCTGAAACACTGGTAGGAAAACATTCATTTGATTTCTTTATTTAAGACTGGGATCATTTGTATCAGTGTAAAATGAAAAACTAAGTTTTTCTGAATTTTTTTAGCATTTTAAAATCCTTGGTAAACCAGACTATTGTTTATTCCCCACAACATCCATAATGCATTGAGAGCTGCACCACAGAAACAAATTAGGGAGCTTTCCCACAAACACGGCAGAAATAGAAAGATAAATTTTAAAAAGTACCTGCTTTTTGTGCCACACATGGAGAAATACATGGGGTTATCATAAAATACGGGTACTAACTGCACCTTTTCCTTCCCCTCTCCAAACAGAAAACCACAGCTGAGCTACTACCTAGGACTTCAACAGATAATATTAGAACTATACAGAGAGACTAAGAGGGAAGTCACAGAACAATAACAAAACTGATTGAACAAGTGAAAAGAGGAAAAGGACTGAAAACACTACTGACAGCCTACAAGATGAATGGGGTGTGGTTGACATCTATATAGTCTGATACCCAAACACAAAGAAGGAAAACTTGTAAAGATATGGGTAGTATTTATTAATTTATTATATATCAGTATCTGTGCACAGTAATTCAGTGTCTGCCTCTCTTTCTGACTTTGAGAACATCGAAACTTAAAAGAGCATAAGGCTAAATTATCAGAAAAGTAAAGCTGCATATAATGGCCTAAAGTGACACCTCTCTTCCTGAAGGGGATTGTGGCCCATTGTATTGTCTTTCCTAACTAAACAAAGGGTGTGGCCAGCATTCTTAAAAAGAATCATACAAAAATCCTGTAGAAAGCAGTAAAACCGTCTCTCAACACCTCCAGTTCCAGCTGGTTTTATCGTTATCTTTCACGTGCACCAGCTTTTATTAAACCCATTCACTTGCAGCAATGCCAAGCATTAGTGAAAACAGAAACATACTCAAAAACTGCCTTCTATTGTACATAGTATGTTCATACAGCAGGAACTACTCCCAAACAGCTATAACCGAAAGAAGCAGTAACAGCGCGCTAATTAGCACTCTAATTTGTACTGTACCAGCAGAACGGTAGTTTCCAGATCTTGACACTCTTTGATGATAGCAAAAAAAGAGTTTCCTTTTAGGTAATTAGTTATTTAAATGAAAGTCCTTCCAAAAGTGCAAATTAACGCTAAGAATCTGTCATAAATTTAACGGAATGTGGGAGGAACTGTAGTGTGGAAACAGAATAGTGCTTTTGTGGAAAACCACTGTTCAATAGCCCCACTTTCAGTAATTTAAAGTATAAGGCAAAACTCTTACAGTTCTGTCTTTGGTGGCTTTTCATCAAGAGTCGTCTTGGATGATACAAGGGACTGGTAGGTCACATTCAAAATACAAAACCCAGAGAGTTCTCTTATTAATTACCACATCAACTGATTTAATTAGGTAAAATCGTATTCAAGAGCCTTTTTTTGTAAGCAACATCACAATTCAAAGAGTAAAACAAAATATTATCATCACTAGCAGGACACACAACTCATTCTCTCCCTAAAACTGGTTTAGTGGTATTAATGTATCAACAAAAGGAAGCAGCAAGGTCACTCTCAAATAGAAATTTTAATATGATTTCCTAACAGTGGGGGAGTTAAAGAGTTTTCAGCTTTTGAACAAGCCCACTCCACTACAGAATTATATTAATTAACTGAACAGGACAAGAAGCAGGAGGAATCAAAGCATTACTAATAGGACTGCAGGTACTTCTGAAAAGAAATGTGCTTGTCTATTTTATGACTTTTGTCCAGCACTAGAGAATTTCTGAATTAGATGATCCTATTAAGTGAAACTCTTTTTTACCCACAAGAACTTGAGGTCTAAAGGTTATTTCTAAAGATCACTGAACACCTGAAGTGTCATACAGGATTCTGTGCTCAAAGTTTAATCAATTATATTCAAGAAAGTCAGTGACTAGAAAACTTACATCATGGTTGTAGAAGGTTTGACAACAGCAACATAACACTGGAATAGTAAACTGTAATTATGCAGTAATATTTCCTAAAATCACATAGTATTAAACCAAACATAAAATATGAGCATATAAAAAATGTGATAAATCATTACTATTTTACTACGACATGGACACTTATAACACCATTCAGCTGTTCAGATAAATCCTGCTTTTACAAGATTTCAACTTGAGTGCATGTAATCTTTTTCAAATGTTAGTTAAAAAATCTCACATGATCTTTTGATAAGACAGCATTTTCATTACATCTTTCGAAGAGAGAACTTTATCTAAGTGAACTTTTGGACTACATCCACTACACCTGCCACGTGCATGGTCTTTACTTGAGAGAGTTATGCATGTTTAACTTCCTGTGATGGGTCTTGCTGAGTCTCGCAGAATTATTTACATGAATTAAATTTGTCATGTGCATTAGTTTTTGAAGATCAAAGATTCTATTGTCAACATTTTCTTTGGCGAAAGAGAGGAATTGTTCAAAGCTCTCTCTACCTCTCTACAATGAAAAGGAAATCCTTATGTCTGAACTTGCAATAAAATACTGTTTCTAAAAGCATATGTAGCCAACTGGTGACAGCATGGGTCTGTATGCCCTGGTGTTCTTGGTTTTGCCTTTGACTCACTGCACATCCTTCTATCAATATATATTTAAAATCAATTTTTAGTGGGAAAAATGAGTTTCCTACAGTATATAAAAAAAATTAGAAGTTCTCCATTGAGCAGGCCTGTGCAATGTGCAAATGGATTTAATGAAGAGATTGTTTACTGGAGGATTAGCTTTCGACATGCTTTTCATTCAACTCAGTTGACACTGTGGGAAGATGACATTCTCATGTTGGTTTCTGATTCACACTTTTATACAATTCACCAAGAGCAGTGGTGGCAGCACCGCCAGGAGCTGCAGAGCAGCTGAGAGAACAGTGCTCAGACGCACACGGAGCGTTTCAGCGCGCTCAGCAACAACGAGACACGCCAGAGCTGAGAAACACCTTGGGCCTACACGACAAATTTTTACACTCACTGCAGCGATATTAAGAAGTTCATTTAGGTTCTCCACTTCAAAATGGTTCCTGCAAGCGATTAACCATGGTGACTCATGGCAAAGTCAGGAAAAGCATTCCTCTCTCCTGGGCTTGCACTCCACTGCTCAGCCAAATGAGCACAAGCACCCCAAAATGCATTACAGCTCCACAGGTGGGCCAAACCTGTGAACACTACACACAATACAGGCAGGAGGCTTTGCTCTACAAATAATTTTGGAATTTTGAAGTTCAAGAACTTTGAAAAGACTACCAAATAAATGATTAACATTTAACTTAAAATTTTTTAAGAAAGAATTCACCTTTCCTAATTCAGATTTTACTGTAACTTACTTCTAAGTCACTTTTTAAACAATAGTAAAATTTCCTGAGTCACCATTCCTCTTTTATTACACTTTTGATTCTTTTGTAAGATCTTCTCAGCATTTCTCTTATTCAGCTCACTGGTCTTTTTTAAACTCTGAAACACTCATTTAGCTTTTCCCAGTTTTGCTAATCTTTTATGTATTTCTAAAAGAGCATTATAAAATTTCCACATTACTTCTGAAAACCATGCTCAGAATTGTCTTCAAGATGCTCACGTCTCTCAGTTACTGAAACAGTTAAGCAGTAACAATTGCTGACTATAAATCCAGAAAAATACTGAAAAGTTTCCATTGTAGTAATTTATTTTCATTTTCCCACAAATTGGTTTGTTGTTTTTACAATGTTTATAGCTTAACTTACAAGTTCTGCTGGGACTGTAATTGTATTCTGCAAAAGACCTATCTGCAGCAGTATTTTTTTTAAATGACAACGTATATCTTCTGATAATTCAATGAAATAAAGAACTCATTGTGCATCCTTTGGGTAATATATATGAAAAATGAAAGCCTGAAAAAAAACTGGTCTGGCATTCTTAAATAATTCATAGCTGAATTTGAAAAGAAAATCTTTCCTCATAAGGACATATATATATAGGTTAGGAAATCTAAATTGTCTTTTCTACTTTGCTTCAACCAGTAAGACTGAATGTCAGAGTGCTCCTCAGCCTTCCATTTGGCGTCAAAGACTGAGAGGAACAGAGTTTTAGCTTCTAATAAGGAGTGACAAAGAAGTTTTTCTCAGGCACATGAGACAGCTACTGATACATACTCTAGCAGAGTGACAGCCCAGTTTTAAAAATACAGTGATTATTATTTAATTCAGAGGGCAAGTGAACCCAACAGAATACACAGAGTCTATCATACAAGTTTATAGTTGTTTTTGGAGGTGCTTCAAGTCTGAAAAATGGTTTAAAAAACAAATTTGGTTTAGTGTCCATTTGAGGGAGAAAATGCAGGATGACAGATAGTTTGATTCTCACAATAATCTGGATTGGAAGGGACCTCTAGAGGTCACCCAGGCTCATCTCCTGCCTAAAGCAGACCCAGATAGATCAGAGCACTAAAATAGTGACACTTCTGTGTAATTGTGCAATCCACAATACAATTTTGTGTATTGTGTAATCCACAATAGCTGTTGTGAATTATTTTGACCTTGAGCCCTATTTAAAAAGTTGACTACAGTAGATTGAACAATACCAAAAAATTTGAAATTTAGACAGCACAGAGGTCATCTGCTCTAAGCTTACTGCACAGACCAGACATTCATGCAAGGGGATTGTCACAGTAAGTGTCAGACTGAGGAACTCCAAACATGAGCATGTAGACCTTGAGCTTTTCCAGAATCTCCTGCTTTTCCCAACATGGGTCCCTAACTAGACAAGTAATAATTAATTACTGTAAGCAGAAGACTCCACTTACTTGCTTAAAAATATTAATTTAAAGCCTAAGTATTATCCTCGTGTCTTATCACTCAGAGATTTTGCACTGGTGAAGAGAAATGAAGTTACCTTAAGAAAATGGGCCTTAAGAAAATTCTCCTAGGACACTTGGGCAGGCAGTTTTCCCCCCATGTGACGAATGTAACACAGCAATTATCTCCGAGTCCGTCTACTTCCCAGCTTCCAAGCTAAAGCGGTCAATGACAGTCTCAGCTGTGATTTGTCTTTTTTTAATCTCAGCCTCAAATGCTGTATCTATCAGCTCAGGTACTTAAAATTATCTTCCTTAGGCTGTGTTGTTCAATATTTGATGTTCTTTCCATTTTAGCTATAGCTGTAATCTCTGAAATAAAGCTTTCAGCACAACTGTTCAAAACACTGGTATAAATAATACAGACACCTATCATTTGATTCAACTTCCATTACACAACTAACTTCTTCCTACCTTCCTTTGTACCTGTTTCTTTCACATTAGTCAACATCCACCTCACTCAACCACCTTCTGTTTGATACTCGACTGCAAATATTCCACCTTGCCTCACAGCGTGCATTTCTGCCAAATGGCTCCTGAAACATTTGGTTATACAATAACTGTAGCTGAATGCATTGCTTTTAAAATAATAAACTCTGGCAGCAATATCCACAAGGAATTCCAAAGCCTTTGCGGGGAATCACGTCCTGAGATGATCACAGCTATGTTAACTGAAGCTCAGTTACTCCTAATGGTTTCCCAATTCATCTCTTTCAGTGGTTTAAAAGGTTTTCCTAAACTAATGATGACAGAATAATTTATTCTTTTTTTCAGAAGTGTCTTCAGATCCTTGAATAAATGATGAGAGTGATAGCACCTTTCAGGGATGCCTGAAATGACATGAAAGGATAAGTAAGACCAGTTGCACTTACTTATTTTTTAGAAACAGAGACTGTCTTCAGAAAGAATTGAATAAACAAAAGGCACGAAAGAAATAAAAGCAGGGTTAGGGAAGAGAGTATAGATATGAGTACTAACGAAGAAAACAAGTAAAGAAAAGTAAGACAAAGATTGCCTTTCCTGGTACACATAAATTAACAAGCTATTTGCTAAACTGGTCTACAAGCGATATATAACTTTCGTTCTTTAGGAAATCGGCACAACCTGCTTGAAGAACAAAAAAAGATTCTGTCCTTTAATAATCCCTAAAATAAATACCTTAGGCATACATTCTTTGGGCAAGCCCCTGTTAGAGTTGGAAGTTGGGTGTACCAATGTGGAAGATCCATCATCCATCAAAGACAAGAAAATATGAGAAAGTACAGGGCACAACAGATGATTCTTCTAACAGCCAAAATCAGCATGGGGCACCCATCCATCTCTTTTCCACTGAAATGCCATTTTCTCATTTATAACTGCACTGCATGCAGCACACGTAGCTGTTACTTCTTTGCTGCTCATACACTTATTACTTTGTGCTCTCTGAGTTGACAGAGGAGATGGCTGATGTACAGAATTAAGGCAGCAAGCTGCTTGTACAAATATTTCACACTATTACTGAATCTTGACTGAAACCATGTAACATATCTTAAAGCCAGCCAGATGATAAAAAAATCAACTTAACCTGTACTAGAAAAAAATATACTGTAACATGCACTCTCTGGATTATCAAGTAAGATTTCTAACATTAAACCTGAACATTTCAATGTTTCGATCAGTTTTGTCCTCACACTATGTTATTACAAAGACTAAACAAAGAGTAAATATAATTTTCCTTCAAACACCATTTAAATATCTATTTCTGGTTTGTTTCTGGTATTGAATGAAGCTAACTTTGGTATTCCTTGCTTGTCGGGTCCCTTTCTCTAAATTTCTTTACTTCCCCTCCACCAGACTCCAAGTTCTTGTAGAATATCAGCAAGGCACTCATAGAAATATAGAAACTGATGCCACAAATTAGCCCAGTAAATGCCACAGAATAGTTAGAAGGTATCAGAAGTCCTCCTTTACCAAGTTTTCTGAAAGCTTTGTGTACTCAAGATTAGGTAAAAGCAGGAATTTTATTTCCAAAAATAAATGGCAACACAAATCTCAATATATACTTTAAATATATCTCTTCATTTTAACCTTTGTATTAGGCACTTTTAGACTAAACGGAAACATTTTCATTCCATGTCCTTCACATAAGCCAAGCAATCTGAACTGATTGCTCCTGTACAAAATCAATTATATTCAGCATAGACCAGGGAAAATATTAATAAGAATGGCTCAATGTCTTAATTATGTATGATTCTGGTCTAACCAATTTGAATATTTATGTAGAATAATAGATTACCTTAAGCATTTCATGGCAAGATAAGCACACACTCCCATAAGAACAATATACCTGAAATGAAGCTTAACACATTCATATCAGTTGTCTACCTACAGCAATATTATCTAATATGTCATGCTCTGATTTGCTTCTCCATCCATTTAAAAAATGTTTCTATACCTAGAAAATGTATCTTATTACAAGATGACAACTCTGGAATTAGTTTTTTGAGGGATTTGGCACTTTTTAAATCTCCATCTCTGAGTAGTCTGATAGTCAACTTTCTTTAAAACGAGAAGTTTCTAGATAGTGTGGACAAAAAACCACTACCAATAACAAATAAAGAAAAAAAAACCAACCAAAGGATACCATACAGGCACACTAGAGGAATCCTTAAAAAATCAGGCCTTTTTTTCCCCAAAAAACCCCAGCCCTGAGTCGCATCTTCTTCCTTCCCCATGGAAGTCTGACACTCCAAGTCCTCTGCTGCAGCAGACCCTGGAGCCCCAAAGCACCGTGACTTGGCTGGCAGAGCAGGGAGCCTCACACTGCCCTGCCACAGCACTCAGCCCTGCAGGACACTGCAGCTGCCCCTCTGGAGCCCACAGCAAACCTTTGGGACTGCCATCTCTTCTGGGAGGGGAAGAGGTCAGGACTCCCCGAGCAGCACAGCGGGACTCAGCACACAGGACTGGGAAAAGGCTGCTGCTGACTGAGCCCACCTGCACAGGACATCCAAGCGCACCCAGAGCTCCTGCCAGGTACCAGTAAGTCAGAGGCAGAGTAAGAATTTGGGAATCTCACCAAGCAGCTTCATTTTGAGTGTCCATGGCTCCCTGAGGGCTCTTTTCACAGCAAAATATTCAGACTGTCCACCCTGAAGCACTTCTTAACTAAAAGCTATATAGCTGCTGCTGAATAATCTGATACTCAACTCAAGCATGTCTTAAGAATCCTACACTAAATAAAGAGGAAAATCTGTTCTCTAAATGTTATTTTCACATTTCTATCTAAAAAGACTCTATCTATAAATTCACTTCTTTTCAGAGTTGTAGATGCTGGAGATATACCACTCAGAGATGTTTCCTCCACCAGACTAACCAGTCCCAGAGAGGGGCTGTGCTGCCTTTCAGACACTAGTCTGTAGATACTCAGACATTATCTTAGGATTCAGCAGAGCCAAGATAAGTGGAATTTTAAATTGCTTTTGATGTTTCTTACATCTACAGTAATGAATGACACAACAGCTATCTTTTGTGATACATGCCATGAATACATGAAGATCATTATCATGCTGTAGGTACAGAAAAAAAAAATAAATTAACGTTGAAGTACTGCCTAAACCAGTTTCATATAGCCAAGACCAAAAGGGAACTGCAGAAAAGCAAAAGGCAGTATCTTCTGTGTCCTTTTTTATTACTACAATACATATACTATGTTTCTTGCACTGAAAGGTATTTTCCTTGGCCAACAGAATTTTCTTAACCTTTTTTAAGGGAACAGATTTTCAAATATTTGAAATGGCAAACTCTTTTATGAATTATGCTAAGTTTCAAAGGTTATTTTTCATTGCAAAGCCTTCTCTCACTGGCTGTAGCAGAACGGAATCAAGACTCTATTTATTTTGCAATAATCTTTCTTGATAATAGCACAGGACATGAATAAATACAGAATTTCAAGCTCCCTTTGCTTCCAGTGCAAAATAAAATAGGTATCGAGAACAGTTAGATCAGAAGTGAAGGAATAATGGAAAAAGAAGTACGTAAACTTTCAAACAGGCTTTATGATCAAAGACAAAATCCAGAGTGATCTAGTAGAAGCAAAAATGAGATTAATTTCATTAGGTCCCTACCACTGAAATTTCTAATGTTCTTTGTTTTATAAAGCACATCTGAATATTTTCTTCCCTTAAAATTACACCCATTTCTCTAAGTATTATTATTCCACAGAAAGTGAATCAAAGTACCAGAAAGAGAATTATTCATGTGGCTTTGGACTTCTGAGTGAGTTGGCAACAAAATCAAATTTCCGGTGTTTCAGGCTGCAACTCTGAGCAAGCAACTCTCCCTCCCAGTTCACTGATTTCAACCTGAGAACTGGGATGAATAAGAATTGCATTGCCAGGAGAACAAAAACTGTGAGCAAGAATTAGCTGAGATACATAAGTCAACTTCAGACAGCTTAAGAAAACTCCAGCTGAATTGTTTAGGCAAAGTTAATTTCACCCCTAAGACTGAGCTGCTTTTTAAATCACTGAGTATGAAAACCAACACACAAACATATATTCATTTTACAGATTCCATTAAATCAGCTGAGTTTCAGTAAAGCACAACTTCCTCACCTCTCTGGGTGCTTTTCCTGTTAATGTGAAACAGGTAAAACATTAACCTCAGCTGGGAGACCAATGTGAGCAGCAGGGCAGAGCAAGCAGCGGTTCCTCCCTGGGATACCCAGTGCCCAAGGGATGGACAGGAAGGGGATCTTCTGAGCAGAGACAGAAAACCTCCAAGCAAACTCTGAGTTCATTTTCACTGCACATCACCACTGAACATGAAAAATAACAACTGCTCTTTGTGAGAGATGTACTCGGAATTTTCTCAGAAGATACACCTCAGAGAATAACACTGTCAGTGCCAGAGAACAAGGGTTTTGCAGGTCTCTTTGGAAAACCAGTATCTTCTTTATGTTGCCAATTCCAAAGGAATATTACATTAAGCCTTTAAGGGGCATTTCTAGTTGTAACCAGTATGATTTGATAGAAATTCAGGGACAACATGGCATGATTAGATCAGACAAGATTCAAAGAATGAGAATATGGCACAGAAAGTATTGACTTTGCAAAGTCAAACTGCAATGCCTAAAATCACTTCCACTTAGCAGATGCAGTGTACCAAGACTTGAAATCCAGTACAAGAAAGTCTGGCTACTGATCCACAGAGTTCACCATAAACTTCAAGGCATAGGCAAACAATTCCTGCCTCTGAACACATCTCCAGAATTCCATCAAGATGTCAGATGCCTGCTGCACTTTCAGCTCCCTCTACAGTGGAGAGAATAAATCAAAAAGATTGCTGGTCTCCTTGGCATCTTTACAGAGTGCTGTAAGTACCTGGGCTTGAAAGAAAGATCTTGACTGTCAAAATTTCTTCACGTATAATCTCCATACATATTTGAAGGGCAGAAGTTTTGAAAATTTACAGCCATTCTTGCAGATTAAGATGACAACTGAACCCAGCCATTCCATTTAACAAGTGTCACAGCAGTGACAGAGCTGCGTTCCAAACTGGTGAAGGAAGGGTTAAATCAGTTGTCACTTGGTGAAATTCTGACATTGACTCTCCTGCAGATACTTGGCTACCAAGGGCAGTGAAAAACTGTGGTGGCATTCATTGACCTTTCCTCCACACCTAATGCTGCCTGACAGAGAGACTTAACTTAGTCTGTCAATTATAAATTGCCACTCTGCTCTCACTCTGATCAACTAAATCATCTGAGATATTAAAAACAAAACCTCCCCTATACCTGCCTTGGCAATAAGTCTCATGAAAACATTCATTGTTGGGTACATTTCTGAGCTTGTACCAATCTTTTACAGCTGTGATAAATCACTGTTACAACAGTTTGTGTGACTGCAAATTTATCTTAAAGTAGATGAAATCACATTTCCAGTTATGGCTTGTACTACAAAATAAGATGGTTACTCTTGTAAACCTTTTAAAGGCTATTTCTAGAGCCAATTTCAGAACTTTAAAGACCTACTGCTGGTCCTAGAGCCTGAAATCAGATACTCACACAGCTATAGCATCTGTTTAAGTTCAGCTGAGAAGAAAGAGGAGAGGAGGAGAATAATATTAATAAAATAGCAAAGTTAATGCATAACAACTTCCTGAAAGGATTTGGAGTTGAACTGAATAAGAAAGTCAACTACCAATCTCATTTGGAGAATGTCAACAGAATATAAAAACCACTGAGGATGCAATTAACACCACCTGACCCAGCAACACAAGCATCTTCAACGTTTTATAGATTGCACCACAAACACTGATTCTCTCCATAAAAAAATAGTGCTTTTCAGAATGTCAAACCTGGTTATTTTTATTTCAATTGAAGAAATGTAAGTTATTTTTTCTTCAATTTATCTCTATTTTATAGGTTTACAAATCCTGTGACATTAAAGCAAGTCATAACATTCTCTTGCATGTGACTATAGAGCAACAATCATAGGGCTGCTCTGTACATTGAACTTTGCTTTTTTTTTTGAGACACCTATTTTATCTTAGGTATTATTTATCCTTTTATACACTTATAGACTGAAAAGAGTATTTTTAGAAGGCATTTAAAAACTACAGGACTGTCTTCATACCTGAGCCTGACACTTTCAATGGTGTTAAATTCTACTGATCTAATACTAGGGTCTCACTGAAATCTAGATCAGTTTAGAAATCTCTTTACCCACTTCTAGGCAATTGATCACCACAATAAATTGTTTGCTCAGATATAAAATATTCTCAGAATACCCATTTTACCAATGCAGAATGTCTACATATAAGCTTTGGAAACCATCATCAGGGTAAGCTCAGCTCAGCACCTGAGGGAAGTCTCTCTATCTTTGTGAAATGTGGAAGCGAGGTCCTGGACTACAGGCAACAGCCAGAAGAGAGCTAGGGAAGAAGATCCAGGACAGAGGCACTGAGGCAAATTACAGGATTAGGTTGAAATTATAAAAGTGAATTCACTTTCTCACACTTTAAAATTTAGATTTAAGTATTCTCTGCAGAAATGCCCAAGAGACAGATGTTTTAATGAATGCCCCAGCAAGCTTCACCAAATTCACCAGTCAAATAAAGAGCAGATATAATAACCTAACAAGAGGTACCTCACTTGAACTACTTGATCACACTTCTTCTAAAGCATCCGTGGCTGCAATTTTATCCAAATGATACACCAGAACTATAAAAAGCTCCTTGGCCTGCAATCTGGATCATCTCACTCCCATCTGTAAATCATCAGCTAACCACTGACTAATCAGCAGTTACATGCTTTAGGTAGCAATTTATTCCATAATTTTGAAAAAAAAATACATACAGAATCATTGTGGACTTTAAGAGGCATACAGGAATAAGATTAACAGATTTCTTATTTAGTTTGAATACAATTTAAATGATATACAAAGCTGTATCAACAAGCTTATGCAGTACATGTGACACTAGTTTATTTATATTTATTTAAATTTGCCACCAGATTTTATAAGCTGTATTAGCCCAAGGCATGTAACATTCATACAACAAGTAAAATTTCTGGCCACATAGTTTATATTCCATAATTTTGCAGCTGCATAGTTCAGAAAGAATGAGTAGTGAAAATAACTACAAACCACAACTAGCCTCATCCATTCCCAAATGCATTATCACTTAAAGAAGTGAAAATTCCAGTATCTTACTTTCTGACACGCAGCATAACTTAAAAAGAAAAACCAAAAAAAAAAAAAAAAAACCAAAAACAAAAAACCCCAAAAAACCCCACCACCCCACTAAGTTGGCATTCCAAGACTTGGTTCTTTTCAACATTCACTCTGTACCCAGAGAAAGCTATCAAGCTCCTAATAGTTCCCTAAGATCAAAATAAAGGTGGAACTCTTGGCCATACTGCTTTGGAATGTTAAGTCTGTAAAGTAGGCAAAGTATTTTATATACTTACAGGTGGTTTTGATTCTATAATAAAAGGAATTTCAGTTCCTAAATCCTGCAGTGTGATTATGAACCTTTAAGACAGTTTGCTAAACTTCAACAATGTGCCTTTAAATTCTTTCAGGTTTCCTACTATGTTTAGAGAGAAAGAATTTTCATAAGGCTGATTAAAATTTTCCTAAGCTATATAGTTTCATAAATATGTTTTCATGAAGAAAGAAGGGCTCTTGAACTTGAGATGGGCAGCTTTTGAATCCAGAAATTCAATTTCCTTAGAGAATATCTGAAAGCCACATTACAGGAAGCTATGGTTCCTGACTTAAGGGAAGTGGAGAGAATGAAAAAGTAAAATAACAAAATGTGCAGCTGACCTGAACCTGCCAAAAAAATCAAAATAAATATTACCCTGCATATATTGTTCCGAGCACATGTTGCATTATAAACAGCAGCTGGCAGGCACCACTAAATAAAAAGGGTATGAACTTTGTTTAATATGTCTACACTTAGCAAATTATCAAAACAAAACCAGCAGCGTAAGCTATTCTATCATAAACTATTCATAAGGGTTCGCTTGCATTTTCCTTACACTTCAAATTAATTTCTGATTGCTTTTGCTACTAAACAAGTAAATATACATTAAACATATATTTAATACATACAATAACATTTTATAATAATTATAATAAGTAAATACAAATATACACACAAATTTAGGAATTATCTTAATGATAATATTGTACATTGACAAATCTGTTTCTACATGTGAAGTACTGCAGACTTTAAAGACATAAAAAAAGCCCCACATTGCTTAAAGTCTGTCCTGGCTAAACTTGTTACTCCAAAGCATCAATTAATGTACCTGCAGCCCTTTCAACCTACTCCAGTGTAAACACATTTTCTCATTGTACATTTCTTTTTCCAAATTTCCTTTTAAAGCATTATATTTTCTGCTCTGACAGTGTCACTCCCTGTTTATATATATATATATATAGATAGATAGATAGATATAGTTTATACAAGTATACCAATTTGTCTTATATCAACTAAACTTACTGCTTCATCTAGGTGTTTCTATTTCAGTCAAAAAATTTTCTCTCAGCATATTGAACTTGGTTTTATTTATTATACTGCAGTGGTAAACATTTTTGAAAGTAGTATTTTTCATACTTTATATTTATGCCATACTTAAATTTCACTTCCTTAACTTCAACTCTGTTCCAGTTTCACTAAAAGCCCCCTCTGAAGTTCACTGCTCATTATATCCTGTCCACGTGTGTGTTTGTTTGCTCCTTATGTCGATGTATCCGAGTGACTCCCTCTCACCTCACCAGGGCTGATGTTTTTATTCAGTCACCAAAGTTCAGAGTATTGAGTTTTTCCAGGTTCATTTGGGTCAAATAAAGGTAAGAAGGGCTATAAGTAGTCATTAGACAGTCCAAGTGTAAGAATCAACAGATTAGATTTTTTTGTTCAAACTCAAATATTATTGCAGCACAGAAAAGGAAAACCAGAAGCTTGGTCTTTCATAATTAACTGATTTAGGAAAATTATTTAAAAGGTTGTTGTTTTTTACAATGCAAAACGTTGCTACATTACAAAATGTATTGAATGAAATTAAAGTAAAAATTGTGGGTTTTATTCCAGGAGTGCCCAACAGGCAAATAATGATTTTCATCAGAACTCATTAGATACAACTGCAAAACACGAATAGTTTGAAAAAAACCAAGCATGGACTAAATCCTGACAATCTTTATGCCTGCCAAGGATAACATTTGGCCCTACCTCTTCTCTCCTGAGAAATAAAATAAAAATTTCACTTTTCCTGGGTTCAACACGTATCTAATAAAAATATCAAAATAATGATTTATGATAATTACTTGTATGTAAAAACCTCACCCTGCCACTAAAGTATTTTAAATTATGTTCTTCATTTAATTGTCTTCTCTCCTAACATACACAGTTAAAATGCATATTCATACAACTACATGAAAATAAAATTCAAGATAATTTGGATATGTCAGCATCAAAGAGGTTTCTTATTTCTTTACATTTGGAATCTCTCCATGGAAATTAATTCATTGGAACTATTGGTTTCCTTCTGGGAATCATTTTTTCTGGTCTCCAGACTTTCAAAATATTATTACTGTAATTAACATGGATTTGAAGGCTTGATATTACTGCATTACTTTCAAAGTCTACTGAATACCTTGTACCAAACAACTTATTCACGGAATAAAATGACAGAGGCAAACTCAGAACCATGTTGATCCAATACAGCAATCCAACAGCTATCACACATAAATCCACCTTGAAAAGTTATGATTTTAATTCTTCTGTAAGAACTGCAGAACTGAAGCAGTACTTAAAAATCCTTGATCATTTTAGCATCTTTGGCCCCCCTGCCTACTTCTCACATCATTTATGAAACCCAGCACATCTTCATGGTACTTCATAAATAAACAATAATGACAACTTTTCATGCAGAGGCAGTTGAATCACCAGAGCATATTTGTTCACATCCATCACATTCTTATCCTTAACTAACACTGAGGACTGCACCTGTAATTTTTAATTTATAACTCACTATCTGAAGACATCACTGTCACTCCCCTTATGCTTATTTTCCTCACCAGAACCTCTTTCTCTAGATCAACATTTTGATGCAGAGAAGGAAGCTGCTTTTTCCAGTTTGGATTCAGACAGGCAGGAATGGACATCAGAGCTGACCAAGGAGGTCCCAAATCCTGACTAAAATGGGATGTGATCCCAGCTTCTTCAGAAGATGAGAACGACTACCCAGCAAGCACATGAACTGCATAAGAACTTCACAAAAGCAAAGCAGCACAAAGTATTTTTCTTAAGTGTGTTGCACATATTCCAAGGTACAATTACCAAGCACTCCTGTGGCTGCCTGGTTTATTTTAGGCTTACCTTGTTGTAGGTAGTAGGCCAGACTTACTGTGGTGGTGGCATTTCTACAGCTAGAAATCCATCTAGAATCTAGAATCATCTAGTTGTGTAGGTCACAACTAAAACCACTCCAACAGAAAAGGAAAAAAAAGGGAAAAAATCCTTTCCTACCGTCTTCTATGAAATATAATTCTTCTAGAAACAAATACATCAGCTCTTCTTCCAAGCTAAGGAAATCATGCAAAGAAAGCAGCTTTGACAACGTAAAACTTAACTTATTTATTTAAGGTTTGTCCATTCAGAATGTTTAACCCTATAGGTAAAGGGTTTTGCCAAGATTTTTAATCTGTATTTTTCAGTTTAAATGCTCCAAGTATCTTGTAGCTGACATACATGATGTTAAAAGTCACTGTAGTAAATCAAGCTAATGTGAATGAATCTGTCCTATGAATCAAAGCCATAGGTTTTCAAAGGTTTTAAGTAACAGCTGTGATGAAGCTGTTTCTTGTTTTGCTGTTCCTTTTTACCCACACAGCTTTTTAATTTATGTCCTGGTCACCAACTGAAGTAATAGGAAATAATAATATCGCAAGATACAAAGCAAGCAATTTGAGAACAGAACCTGTTCCTTCCTTTTCAAATACCTTAATGATTTCAAAATGCACTATCCATAATACTGGCAAACAAAAATTACTTAGCTGATTTTTTTTAACACTTCTGAAAGCCTCTCGCTGTTGCTATTTCATATTACATTCAACAAAAATTTCAGTGAATATTTCACAGGTGATCCCAGCACGTACACAAAAGCACACAAAAGCATTCCACCCTGGCACTAAAAGATGCAGAATTAGTTCACCTTCATGAGCTCAGTTGTGCCATAGAAGGACAAAAATACTACACACAGACACAGGGCTACCAAGATGTGGGGCGTTGACCTTGCCTGGACACCTGGTGTTCACCAAGCCGCTCAATCCCTCCCCTTTCCAGCTGGACTGGAGACAGAAAATAAAATGGAAAATGACTCGTGGGTTGAGATAAGGCACTTTACTGAAACAAAAGTGAAAATTTGTGCATGCAGAAGCAAAGAGGGGAGAAGAAAAATGTTTACTCCCTACTTCCCACCAACAAGTGATGTTTAGCCACTTCCTGGGAATCAGCACAGGTAGCAGTTGCTCCAGAAAGCAAACAATGCAATAACAAACACTCCCCTTTCTCCTCCTTCCCTTGGATTTTATGTCTGAGCTGGTGTCACATATTACAGAATATCCCTTAGGTTAATTTGGGTGAGCTGTCCCAGCTGTGTCCCCGCCCAGGATCCTGCCCACCCCCAGCCTCCTGATGGGGGAATGTTGGGGAGATGCTGTGCCAGCCCTGCTCAGCAACAGCCAAAACACTGAGGTGTTCTCGACACCTTTCTGGATACCAAAGCACAGCACTGGGAGGGTTGCCATGGGAAAACGAGCTCCATCTCAGCCAGACCCAAAACACAAGAACACTGAGGACTATTGTATACAGAGATAACACAGAATCCCTCTGAATTGCTGAACTAATATATAAAACTATGTCAGGTAATTTTCAGTTAATTTTCAGGGCTGTAAGCTGGCCAGAGCTCTTAAGATGTGCCTAATTCCTTTGCTCCCAGGCAGAACTCAAAGGTCTTTTGACTAAGGAAGACAAACCAGGAGTAAGAAGGGGTTTATCCAGACCTCTCCATGTCATTTCTTTCATACAGTTAGAGGGAGAATCTGATGGAGGTATTTTTTTGCTGTTTGATAAATTTTTTTAGAAAATTCATTGTGTTTCATTTGTATCAAAACCTCCACCACCACTTCTAACCTTTTGGCAACCACCACGGTGTCCCCACGCCTGTGTCTCGTTGAGTTCAGGACATGAGCGTGCTTTCAATGGAATCCTGTTCATTCCCCCTCTGTGCTTTGGTTTGTGGCACAACACTGCCTCCAAGCACACTGATGGGATTTCTTGTGGGTGAAATCAAGTTCAAGCTCTGCTCCAGGAATGCATCTAATGCCTTTCAGAATGAGAGGAGCGCTCAGTCTGCAAGACCAGACTAGAGCCAGTCTGAAATTAAACACAAATACACATTCCCCTTCATCCCCAAACTATGTCAAAAGGAGTTCTACAGCAGCATTTCATACCCCAGAAGCCTCTCTGGGATGGATGCCCACTCCTCATCACCAGCTCCTTCACCCCACAGACCCACAGCACTGGTGGTGTTGGAGCTGGGAACAAATGCCCTGATCAGCCAGGCACCTGCTGAGCATCTGCCCTCCTGCTGGCTGGCAGGTACCTGGAGACCCCAGGTGACCCCAGCTCTACCCCAGGCAAGATCTCCAGGCAGAATAAGGCACTGTACCTTCTTTCTCTCAGACATCATCACAGAATCTTCTACATTTTATGTTGTGAAAAGGAAATACTTCCTTCTGATCACCATCACACTCATCCCAGGGGATGTCAGATGAAAATACAGGCAATAACCACAGGAGAAGCTCAATTAATTTACTTGCAGATTACTGAGCTTCCATAGTTGGCTGGAATGCCTTGGAAATATTGAAAACCCATGACAAGTGACCTCCCCCAAACCCCACCCTCTCACACCTCTGCCACAATCCCCACAGACCCATCATTCAGTCAGGCCTGGAAAAGTGATGCAGGGATGCTCTTGTTTATCATCAGGAGCTATTGCCATTTTATCACATTATCTGTGACCTCTTACACATAAAAACAATAAATTCTTTGGTATTTCCATTACAGCATGTGCAAAAAACCCAGCACAATCATTCTTCTTTGTATCACTGTAATGGGAGAAAACAGCAATGACATGATAGGGAGATGTGAAAATGCAGTGAGACTGAAAAGAAGCACAGAAGAAACCCTACCTCTGACAACTAGAGATATACCTGAAGGATAGTATTCCACTGTATTGACAATGGTCATCTGAATCTGTACAATATTTAGCAGTTTACTGCTTTCCTACAAGCTACACATCACCACTGCTCCCTCTAATTTTTCTTTTTTTCCTGTCATCTCAAAAATAATAATCCCACAACCAAAATTCATACTTTCCAAATGGCAGAATTCAGAGACATATTCATCTAGAGCACCAACACTCTGACTCCCTAAGGTGCTTTGTTTTTGTGGGGATTTTTAACTGGTCCTAAATATTGAATACCATTCATTAACACCATCAAGATGTGTTTCAACAGAACCAAAAATGACAGAATTAGCAAAGTACAACGTGCATCATTTGTATCATAAATAAAACAAAATTTTCATTTGCTTTCAACTACACTTTCTGAAGAAAAAATACTACAGATAAAAGTATAAATTTGGCTTCAGACAAGATGACAGATTCTGGTAAATGCTAGAATTAAGTCAATGTGCATATTGTGTAGAGTACTCAAACCAGCAAGCAAATACTGTAGTATTGCATTTTTGTCACAGACTATACATTTCTTATGGTAAACTTAAAAATTTTATTTTGAGTATCTTAAAAAATAGCAAAAAAGGAACATTATTTTATAAAATGGATCTTGAGTTTGAATGCTGAACCAATTACAAAGAGCTGATTTCTCACTATAGAAAATGGGAATTTATCTCTCTCACAAACATGATTAAAATGAATCAAGTACCATGCTCTCATCTTGCACAAAAGGAACTATTGATGTATTTCTGTCAGACTGCTATGAGCAGGTTTCCCCATTCTATATTCATTAAAGTAAGATCTTAGTCACCTTGAAAGAACACAGAACGTGTTCTGCACTTTCTGTTCTTGACAAAAGTCCCAGAAACTGCAGCTATCACTCTCACCAGGCCCATAATGTAAGTGCTTAAATATACAACTGATGTGTCCTGGGAAGAATTAAATTCAGAAAAAGCTTGTTTTAAGTCATTCAATATCCTTTCATTTTATTAGAAATCCCCAAAGTATAACTTTTGCTACTCATGTGCCAGCTCCTATTGTCAGTTTGTATTTTCTCAGCTTGGCTATAGTCAAGATTTATTGACAATAACATTTGGACACATACTCCATCAAAATGCTGTATAAATACATACTGTATTAAGTAAGTCTTGCAATCTTTGATCATACATGCTGTACCATAAGCCCTTTTCATACAGACCTCATTAATGGTGACACTAAACTGATGTGACTTTATAAAGTTTTTCCTGTGACAACGATACCTGTTTGAAGAAATGGGCAGCAACATTAATTTTTACCAACACCAGAGAATCAGGATAGCATCTGGAGAGACTACACAGGAAGTGAAGAGCTCTAAATAGTGGAAGGGAACAGCAGCTTCCTTTAATGCCTGCAGCATGGATGCCATAAAAACATTTCAAGGTCCTGCTACCGAATTCTGGCAAAGGACTTTGGTCTTGAATAGTTTTATAATGGTTTGCACATTGTCTTAGAAAGCCTGTTTAAGTCACAGAGGAGAAAAAAGCTTGCTTCAAGTGTTACAAATGTTTTGTGAGGTTTTTTGGTTTTTTTCATTTTTAAATATAACCTTTCCCCCAGCATATGCATCATATCTCAGTTTAATTCCAAATGATTAGTGGCTGTTTTACACAGCAGAAAGCTGAAATCTAGCTGCATCATGAAACCCAGTCCCTATATCTTCGCTTTAAAACTTGAAACAGCAGTAATTTAATTGTCTAGAAAGTAAAGAACTGCCAACATTAAGATTTCTCCTTTCCTCTAATACTTTGGATTACTCCTGTGGCATTTGAATTTTCATATAATATAATGTATATACACATACCTGTTACACAAGAGAACATCCATCAATAAAACAAAAGTAATCCTAGATTACATAAGAATTTACCAGAATTTGCCAGTGAATCTTCAGGGTGATTTATATGTTTTTTTTAAACAGTTGTCATTTTGGTAAGTAAAATACACTAATTTTGCACACACATGATGTAACTGCAGGTTCTCCAACTATCTGTAAGCTTGTGATTGAAAGTTGTATGAAAAAAACCAGATATCTAACTTGTTCAGCCTGGGTTTATAAATTATAACATACTGCTTTCATTGTTGCATAAATTATTTTTAAAAGTACTAAGAAAGTCTAAGAGGAAATCTTTTTAAAAAGGCTAAAAGGTCACATTTCCTAGTACAGGAAAGAAACAGTGCCAAATTACAGAAATAACTTTTTTTTTTTTTTCATTTAAAATACAAGGTACAGAAGAAGACCTTCAAAACAGTAGCTACTGAAACATTAAACTTAATGAGTAACTTAAAGATCAAAGGATGGTAACATTCAAATCACAAAGCTCTTCATGACTTTCATCTCTGCAATAAAGCTGCTATACACTGACTTAGAGCTATACTGGGTTTTAGTAGCATCCCCTTTACCAACACCCACCACTCAATTAAAAAAACTAATGGCAGCAACAGACAGGGAGAGCAGAAATACAGTTCATTAAAGAAGAACATAGACACAGTGATTCTCTTTAAACTGCAACTTCTTATGCTAGTATCTTTTTTGTGGTCAGTATGTTTTAGGTAAAATGGCAAGGATTAAATTTGATGGAGAAACTGAATTAGTTGTGCACAATCAAATAATAAACAAGCACCATTAAAATCACTGTGTTTCACATCTCAAGAGTTAAATTAGAGCCAGAGTATTTGGCAGAATTCAAAGCAGAACCATTCACAGATAAAGTACACCTGGTGAACACGTTTGCCAGTGTCAAGCCAAAAGACACTTGGAAACTCTCCAGCCTTGAGTACTTCCAAACACACAGTGTACTACTGTACAGTCAACAACACTGTTTTGATACTAGCAGGATTCTACTTCTGTATTAAAAACAATGAGTCACATGTTTACAAGTACTACACTAGACTGGCAGCTTCTACCACACAGAAAGAAACGTTGCTTAGATTGTCTTGGCGTTTCTATGTCCAAACCCAAGAGCACTGAAATCCTGGGTTTGGTACTGTTCATGTAAGTACATGTGAATACATGCTGGATTTTCACCAGGTCGTTTATTTTAATGGCCACAAGAGACAATGTGATCACAAAGCTAAGAATCCCTCCCAGTATGAACACATCAAGCCACTAATTTTTTCAAGTTTTACAATATTCAGTCTTAATTTAAGAAGGTAAAAAGTTTCCACTACAGTTTCTATGTCTTCCAACAGTTAATTACTCTCACTTAGATTTCCACTGGCATTCTTATTCTGACTTCATTTGTTTTGAGTTCTCAATAACTGTATCTTATTACTTCCCAAATTAAAACATCTTTAACATCGGACATCTTTTTTTTCTGGGACATGATCAAATAACCTCAAACAAGTAAAACAGATTTATGAGAACATATTCAAGGATACAGAACAGATTTTGTAGTTCCTAAATCATGCTTGAAACTAAAATATAACACATTTTTCTGGTCATCTTTTTCTCGGTAGCAGCAAACAAAAGTAACACTCCTTAATTCTGGTTTTTATTCCTCACTTTTGGATCCAAGATGATATTATCACTGCACTTTTAGTAATATCACTCCAGGAACAGATGTTTAACTGATTATGCACTATTATAATTAACTGCTTTTCACTGACACAATTTTGGAACTGTTTTCTGGAACATGCAAATGCAAATTATTTTCTTTATTCTGGAGGTATGACAACATTCTTGGCCATGTAAAAATGTATGCTGATCTTTCAAGTCCAACTTGCCAAGTGATCCGTGTTACTCTGCAGAGCTACCCCGGGCTGTAATCACATCACCTGACTCTGTCTTCTGAGAACTTGGTGGGTTCCATCTGGATTGTGCAGAAATACAGCAACAAGCCATCAGGAGCAGGTCAGACAGGAATCCTTGTAACCCTGTCTCCAACAGTGGCCAAGTGAAGACATGTGAATACAAAACCACAGTAAGAAGCTCTGCAGGTAACCTACTTTCAATTTCTTATGAAACTTCAAAAATTTGCTGCCCTCTCAGTCCCATAATATGGAAAACAGTGAATAATGTTCCCTATTTACTTTTAACACACTCTAGAGGTTTTCAGGATAAAAGCCCCTCAGCTGTTCATCATTCCTCACACACAAGCTTTCTCGCAACTCTGCAGATTTCTCTAGCTTTCCTTGTCCTGTTTTGCCATTTTGACACGGAGGAATCAGAGCAGTGTCAGAATCAGTGTCCAAGATGCAGGAGCACCACTGTGGGCTTACACAGCAGGAACAAGATGCTTTATTCTGTCATGCATGTTGACTACACTGAGTTTTCCTGTTCACAGGTATATCCTGCCTCCAGAGCATCACTCCTGCAGGTAAGTGCCTCACAGACAATCAATGTGCAAGTAAAGTTAAAATGTTCAAAACATCACTTTTCACTTAGCATTTATCAATGCTGAGTTTAATCTGGATTTTATAGGATTCTCCTTCCTGATCACTTAAATTTACAGATGAAAAACAGAAAAGCAGAGGAGGAAAAGACTTGGACAGTGAATGGAATATTCATAAGTTCAAGACATCAACTAATATTTTCACCCCTATTCTTTTAAACATTAACAAAATAACCTTAATAAAATATTACTTGTTCAGTGATCTATATGTCTTTTTCTGCAAAGTAACTACTATTAAATACAACACAAAACCAGAAGAAAAATAAAATACTACTTTAACACAACACTTGCAAGCTCAAAGTGAGCACAGAATCCCCTATAACCACTCAGGGCTGGGGAACCCATCAGGACCCCACAGCATCCTGCACTTCTCTGACTCACTGTCCACAACAGGCACATTTCTCCAGACTGCACAAAGACCTTGGCAGAAGAGATCTGTCTCTGATGGCTGGGCAGGATGTCCTCTGTGCAGTCTGTAAATCTCCAAACCATGCAGGCAGACTGATACACAGAGGAAATTAGCTACATTTTAAGCACTTTGCCATGCTGTAAAAAGCACCCAGTGGATGGGGTGTAAGCACATAAGTCTGCCCCTGAACATCTCGTCTTTCAGGGTTTATCTGGCAGACAACAGGCACCTTGAACAGCCAAAACTAGCAAAGGCTTTCCTGCTGAAGGCTGGAGGAGAGGACTCTCCTACTCATTTACTGAAGAGTGGCTCCCATAATTTGCAAGTTAAAAATCAAAACCAAAAGCCCTTCTCCCAAAAAAGCAAACCCAGGACAGTCAGCAGTAGGGCACAAAATCAGGAAAATGGTGCAGAACAAAGTAAAAAATAATAGGTAAAAGCCCAGAGACAGGGATGAAACACAGGGTTTGTGGCCAGATGTTCAGAGAGGATCAGCCTCAGTCCCACAGAAATAATGGGGAGAGACTACACCAAGGAGGAAGCATTACAGAGAGACTTAGAGACTGGCTAAGAAGTACAATCCTGTATAAAATAAAATCGTCAATGTTTGTATCTTTTTTCTCCCCCATACAAAAAATTCAGGTTCAAAATCAGAATTTTTCCACTTCTAGTTTCATTCATGTTCTTCCAGTCTCAGATAAATAGTGTTGTGGCCCATATACAGTAATTACCAAAATCTACTCAAGTTCTTTCAGCAAATAATAACAACAGAACGCAGTAAAAGACAAAAGTGAAGCATAACTCAGTTATCAATCAGCAGAGTCATGCTGCAGTCTTTCTGAACAAATACAGTGCCAGCCTCAATAACCAGTGAAACTTATTTTTAACAGCTGAAAAATGAAATTAAAAAGGACCAATGACCAGGACTGTGTCTTCCGAAGCATTTACTTCCACCAAAACCTTTTCTCACTGGCATGCAGTTATTGCAATTTTGCAGGTTTTTTTCTTGGTCAGACCATCTCCCTCTGCTTTCTGTGGTGCCAACAACTAAACAAAGCACAAAATACTGGCCTCAACACACAAGGAAAACTGAAGATGCTCTTATTGTTCAGGAATACAGAAGGAAACAGGAAAATCTATCAATCTGACACAAGAAAACTAGGCCAACCAATGAGAAAGCTGACTTTGAACTTTTATTCATTTTTCATTAATCCAAAATGTTAAAAGCAGGAATAGAGCTTCTTTTATTTTTCCTAGAAGACCAAAGCATTTTCCCATGGATTGAGTTAAATATAGTGATTTTGTTATAAAAAGAAGTTTTATCACTGCTCTCTCTTCACAGTGTTGAAAACAGAAGAATACTATTAGTAGAATAAATTAACTTTAATTCCTTACATTTCATCACCCCCTTACCTTTCTTACTGAGAGGGACTAACAGGTAAAAAGAGAAAAGTAGAAATATACAGAGTCCCCTACTGAAGACCAAACCAGGTCCATCCTCCCAAGGTTGAGAACACACCAGCTCTGGCTGAAACAAAACTGGAATTCAGAAATAAACAAAAGCAGGATGGTTCCTTGCCAGCAGGCAGTTGAGCCATGGGATGCTCCAAATGCAGGGAACTGTCATGGGATCTGCAAGGGCCTGGATCAGGCTGTGGAAAATCAATCCATTTCGGTAAATCAAATGCACATAAATCAAATTCACAAACAACTCTGAGCTGCAACACAGATTGGAAGATCCTTGTGGAAAATACCACAGTGTTACTCGACTGGAGGCACCTGCTTCAAAAATTTTTAGTCTGGAGACGAAACACTGGGATATTCCATGGCTCTCTGGCCTGGTCCAGGACAGCCACATGTATTTTCATTAGTGGTCCAGACTCAGAAAATTAAAAGCTGTGTAACCATAAACATTTTCAAAGCCCATTTATCACATCTTCACTAATTCCAGAACAGTATTATTAACTGACAATTCACACAAAACATCAAGTAAAAACAGCCAGGAAACCCAGCTGCCACAGCTCCTTCCACTAAAGCTTTTCCCAAAGCTTTATTACCTGTTCCCATTTCTAAAAGGAAAAACCAGCCAACCAAAAAGGCTAATAGACTAACCAGTCATATGGAATGACTGGCTCAAAATGTAATTCAGTACCACCATTTTGACAGAAACTTTCAGAGAAAAAAAACAAACCAACTTGACTTAAGTGCTATTAAATAAATGATTACTTGAGGGATTTTATTTGTTTAAAACAATCACTCTGCTTCAGCTAAAGAAGTACTTTGGAAAGCCAGCATTAAAAAATTATTTGCTCTAATCTTTTCCAAACTGAAGCTTGGCATCTAATCCATCTTCATTACCAAATAGCAAAGTAACCAAGTATTCCATTTGTAGTCACAATAACAACACCAAAATAGTTGACCTGAGTTCTTCAAAGGTAACTACAGAAAACAAAAACTCAAACAGCATTTAATTACACAGAGTCAGGCAACAAACTCCCTTAGTCTTATTAAAAATATATGAAAATATATGGAGGATATTTTCATATGAAGTAATTTCATCCAATTAGCAATACTGCTGTATTACTTATTTAAAAAAGAGATGTTGTCCTAGTCAGCAAGTTACTGTTCAACTGTGTAAAATTGTTATGAAAGTCATTTCATACAACAATTCACTAATGGACTTGTTATTAAATATAGGCACAAATGAATTAATTAGAAAAATAATCATTTATTAGGAAAAAAATTATCATGATAATCAATAATCATGAACTACTTTACAACAGTAACTTCATTTACTCTAAATGCAGAAGATTATAATTTATTACATTTATTTAGCTCGGGGTTATTTTTTTGCTTCATCAATCCATATTGCTGACTCTTTATATTGTTATTTATAAGTTTTAATTGTGTAGAAAGGGGAGAGAATTATTAATAGTACAACAATAAATTATCATTAATATGTTTTTTCCCCACATTTCAAGTCTTAGGAATTTCCTTTTTCATCCTTTTATTATAGAAGGGAAAGACAAAGAGAAGTGTTACTTTCTCTTTTTCTGCAAATTATTTTAAACAGAAAAAGAAAGAAAGACACCAGAAGCAGAATATCTGCTACAGCTCCATAAAGACTAGCAAGTATACAAATATGCCAGGTGACTTTTAATTTAACAAGAACAGTTGGTGTTCATTTTGTACATATTAAGTCATAAAAATAAATACCAAACATCTACTACTGACTTCCAAGTCATTTTCTGATGTTTCTATCTCAAATTGGGGTATACCACAAAAAGCAGGGCCTCAAACCGTGAAACCTTTAATTGACCCTACCAGCACTGGTGCTAAGGAAAGGAAAGCATGATTCACACAAAAAGAACCCATAAAACCACAACTGATGTCTTACTGCTCCCGCTGGACAGACTCAATATTCTTACCAGTCTCCCAACATTAGAGAAGTATTGAGCTTCCCTCCACAAGACCCTGGCATGATAAAGCCCAGGCAAAGAGCAGATTAACTTTCCAAGAGCCTATTGTTCACCAGACATGGAGGGATAAAGAAACAAACCACTGATATTATTCTCACATGCACCAGCAGTTTAACAGCAACCTGAATATCTGGTGTTGTAACTGCCACAGCTTGACTCTGTTTTCTAAGCACCATATAATCCAAATTCCTTTAGAAGTTGGAATATCTTACTTTGAAGAGTTACTTGAAGCATAATGTAAGAAATTTTCCTATTTTCCCTTTGCCACCTTGCCATAGGTGAGATGCTGTGTGACTGCATCAGGGAATCCAGTAGAACAAAACTCTAATGATGAAAATGTCGGTAAACCAGAATTCATTAATGCCTTCCCAATAAAAAAGCCTTATAATCATGACATCAGTTACTGAGAGATCAACTCGTTGTTTCCTTCCAGCGGAGACCTGGTTTCCACATATGCATTTTGACTGCTTCCTTTCCTGCATCCCCTGTGTAGTATGGATAGAAAAATGTGTCTTTTCCAAAATTAGCACATATTTGTCAACTGTTACAGCAGCTGACAAATAGCCATATTTCTCAGCCATAGCAGAGAACAGTTCATTAACCTGATCTAATTTAAGATAAAGATTTATGATAATTATGTGAATAATACTAGCTGTGTCACAGAAGAAATGGATACAGGCCCTTAAGCTTAGATTTGCTAATGTAAACTTTCATTTTATGGCTCAAGAACTGCATGAAGAGTAACAGCAAACACTACGATTTCATCTTTACCACTATAATTATTTGTGTTACACACATTTCACAGTTTTTCACGGGCAGCTGCCATACTGTTTGAATGTTGCCACGAGGGTGTAGAGAAAACTGAAAATTAGGCTTTTCCCTTCTAAACAATACACAATGCAGAGGATGGAAAACAGCTTTGATCATCGTGGCTGTTCCCTCTGATCGTCAGTGGCATGTCTGCTGGGTCAATATAAAATCACTGCTTGACACAACCACATTCAGACCTCTCTACTCCACTAGCCACAGTTTAATGATAAGCTCTAAGGAGGGAGAGTTAGAGATTCAAAAGATTTTTCTTCTTTCTAAGTTGTGTAATAGGATCAACTCCATCTGCCTGGCCCCAATTCCAGGCACGGCTGAACTCCAGGACTTAATTCACATCTCTCTAAGGACCCATGTCCTTGCTCATTTCAGTTCCACTCAGCGAGTTCAGAAGAGAAGGGTAAAATGAGTCAAGGATCAAAGGTGATGAGGGAAGATGTAATAGAGGGTTTTGGAAAAGCAGAAGAAGCTGGGAAGTCATGCAAGACTAAAGAAGTGGTGGAGACCGTGAGCTGAAAGCAGAGCCTGCAGCACACGGCAGTGAGAGCGCAGAGGCTGCCACAGCACAGGAGCACAGCACAGGACCAAGAGCAGAGCTGCTGAGGAGGGAGATGGGTTCTTTACTTTTTCAGAAATGCACTGGCAGTCTGCAGTTCAGATAATCAGCAATAAAAACAAGATGCAGACGAGAAGAAAAAAACAGGGAAAGTATCAAGAATGACAGGAGTTAAAAGGAAAGGGTAGAACTGAAAGATTCTGGGAATGCAACAGATGGGACGAAGTAAAGAGGATGGTCCATGGAAGACAAAGAACTAAGCATTTTTCTTAGTAGTGCAAAGTTCCCCAGATAGGACACATGTTAATGTATAAAAATTCATGAGTTCAGAGTTCACAGGAGTTAGGAGTGCTGGAAAATTTTATTACTCAAAATAAATACTACTTTTGTTTTGCTTCTCCTTCTCTCTTAAATGCTTGTAAGTTTCCTGTTGTGCCAGATTGTGCCAGCACATTCCATTAGTGAAATCTTTCCCAACACTTGAGTATATATCCTGTGAAAATTCTATACAGCCTAATCTGGTAATAAAGTCTCTCTCAGATTATGATCTCCTTCCACCCCTCCTCTCTCAAAGAAACTGGTACCATGCACATTAATTTCTAATGCAAATATTTAATAAAATGTTGCCAGGGAACTACAAATATACAATAAAGTTATATTCAATTTTTCCATTATGTGTTTCTTCACATTTTACACGCTTTATTTTGTTATTACTAGCTTTAACCTTCTTTTCCACTCTATGATGCATTTTTTTCTTTTCTCAAGTCACAATACACATAAAACCTTTACCCTTGCAATTAATACTTTTGATTATAAAATATGAGTTCTCTGGGAGAGGCAATCTCATAACATAAAAGGAAAGGTTTTATGAAGAGACATAATCTTGATTGCTATTAATTCTTCAATAAACAAGGAGAATCATAAATGTTAATAATTTAGAGACCTTGACTTACCAAGTTACTTGAAAGCCATAATGATACCTTAATAACATAGAAAATCCATTAAACCTCATTGTGTGTTGTACCAAGGCTACAGCAGAAATGCTGAAAACACAGGCCAGTGTCCTTCCATCCTCATGAGTTTTGATGAATAGCCGCTCAGCAAAGGCAAGATTAAAATACAAATTTAAAAGAATTTGCTTACTTATGCACAGCTATCAGCAAATCCAGATTCTATATGATGTAGGAACCAATCTCAGGCTTTTGCAAAGACAGGTCTGTGAGCATAACACCCAAAACCCCTGTGTGCCTGTGTTATTGGCAGAACTGTTTATGCATTTGACAAACTGCTGCTCAGATAAGATGAAATCCAACTAAGTAGAGAAAGGAAACTGTCAACAACTCTGCAAGACTGTAACAGAAATTGCAAAAGCAGAGCTTTCATGATGAACCATACCTTCAGAATAGTCTCAAATCAGTCCCAGGCATGAAAGCACAGTTGGAACTGATTTTAAGAGAAGGGTGAAGAATGGCATGTTGCCACAAGAATAAGAACAAAGCCTTAACTGTGTTCCCTGTATTACATTAATTGCTAAAGTAGATAAAAAATGTTAATATTATAGATAATACCAAGGTTTTAGCCAAATTATATTTGACAAGTCTAGAACAAGATGGCAAACTTGTATCTGGCAGAAATTAATCACAGTTGACTGGATAAGTACATACCCAACCTTTTCATGGTTTGTATGTTTTTATTGCTCTCAGGGCTTGGATGCTCCATTAGAAACATGGAAAGGGAGGAAGTTTAGAATCAATAGGCTATTTTTTCCACAAAAATCTAAGTCAAATGGCATAACTAAGCAATTCTTGAAAACATGCATCAATATTATTGAGTAGTGAAAACTAAGCTGGCAGAAGCCCTGGCTCTCAGGTGTGCTTGGACAAAGGGGGTAAGGTGCAGATACACAAAGGTTTGTTTCCCATTGGCTGCTAGAGCAGATGTGCTTTGGGAAAGATACTCTGCCCTTTAACCTTCAGATCTATGCCAGCTCTGTATTATAAAACCAAGGCAAAAGACATCAGTGAGGAAAGTAGGGATGGATAAGCTGGAACACGGCTGAATCCAATAGTGGCAAAACTTGTGATCACAAAGGGTCTCAAATAGGGAGAAACTTTGCACAAAAATATCATTTTTCTTTGGCTATTTCTGCTCAGAAAGTTTCTGTGTCTGTTTTAACAGCAAAGTAATAAATGGGCTTCTAGCATCACAAGGGTTAATGTGATCCTATTGTTGTAAAGCATCTAACATTTAAATATTTGTGATTTTAAAACACTGAGGATGCAGAAAAAGGACAACATATATAAAATTTTAAACCTTCGGAGTTTGCTTTTAATAACACTCTTTGGACCCCTTCTTTCTGGACCTTCCCCCACACCTATCCCCTAACCATTCCACCACTCCCCACTCTTCACCTCACCTGGTATTTTATTATACTGTCAGGATATTTAGAAGGGGACAAGGAAAGAATAATATACTTCGAGAAACGTTCCAGAATGCCTAAAAAAAAATTTAAAAAAATAAAAAAAAAGCAAGAAAAAAAAAAACATCACATTTACAAATCTTTTAAGAACAATCCATTTTAAGGGATAGCAGTACTTTGGTCCCAAGGGCCAGCAATTCATGCAGCTTCATATAAAGGCAGATTCCATACACATAAATCACCTTCTCCCTGGCACCAGCTCACTGCAAGAGATGCAAATACATACACTTCAGAAACTGATTTCTGTTGCACACGTCTTTAGATCAATAAAATTAAATAGAGTTTATTAATATTAGGCAAAAATATTAAAAAAACAAATACGAGAGCCAACAAGATATAGCAAATCTCTTCCTGTTTAAGGCAAACAAGGTCAGTAGCCAGACAACTGACAAATTATACTGTATCATAAAACCCCAGCTTCATTTAGGACTGCTCAATAGGTATCAGATCATATAGACTTAGATGATAAAAATCCCTTCCCACATGCATCATTTTCCCCCTGGCTATCCTCACCACTTTATTTTTACCTCTGGAATGAAACTAAGTGAAAGATCACAATACTGCAAATTTCCTAGTATGCAACAAAAATAGGACTTGGTTTCTACATTAAATTACCAAATTAATGAACTGTTCGATACTGTGATAATTTTATCTGTTTCCAGATATTCTTATCTCATTCTCTTACACAAACTACTTTCCTCCAAAAAAGTTACACTCGAGGACATAAAAGCACCAGGAAGATATATGGCACTGCTTTAACTCATGGCCATTACAGTTTAATAATAATAGAGAAAGAAGCATCAGGATGACTCATATACCTTTTAAAAGTTATGGTATATGGCAACTATTAAAGTGGTGTTTATTGTATTTTGAACATTATTTGCTATGAAAGTTCTATTTTCCATAGCAGAATTTTCTTCAGACTCCTCTTGGGAGTTTTTATTTTTCTATAATATTAAAATATAAAAAATTATATAATAATTGATAATATTATATATAGTATATAAGTATATATATAGTGTATATATACTCTAAAATATATAACATATATTTATACGTGTATATATAAATATAATAATGCATTATATAAATATATAATGCATATATTATACATATATAATTATATATAATATAATGTAATAATTGTAATTTATATATTTATAATATTATTATAATTTTAAATTATGCCAATGCATCAGTTTAATCAAAAAAAGTCATTGTTTGGAAGTGGTCAAACAACATGAACTATCATGGAAGATTAGACTAATACTTGAGGAATATCTTAAGACTTTTCATCTCTAGAATCTCTATCTTCTCCATACTTTGCTCTCCCCAACCATTTGTCCCACACCTTCCAAGTCCTTGGTGTATTTTATCAAGGCTTCCCCTTTAGGAGTTTCTTCCACAAACTGGTTTTTTTTTTTTCTTTTTCTTTATTTAAGAGTTTCAGAGAAAGCATGTATAAATATGTATATACATATAAATAATGGAGCAGGAAACCTGTTTCTTATTCCCTTTTTCCTGCCACTTTGAGTGAACACAGTAAGCTAAGGTGACCAAGTTGAAAACGGTAACCAAGGTGAAAAAGTTTGCAAAAACCTTTACAACAAGAATCACCCTACCTTCTTTAATAATGTTCTTATTCACAAATTAGCAATGCTATGTTAGATCTTAAATCAATAAAGAAGAATACGTGACTTTTAAGACATGCAAATAAAACTACTGAGTAATATTTTTTGTTCAGTCTTTCTTCAACTGTTTGCTTTGGCTAGCTTAAACGCTGAACTCTTTGGGACATAACATTTTTGTGATCTATTTTTAAAACAAGACACTTATATAAAATAAACCATATTGATATATCCTAAACTGAATATCCTAAACTGAATAAACGTGTAAAAGACCAGACTGGACATGAAAAAAACCACAGTAATATAATAACTCTGAAGAAATTCCAGTGGACATGATGTAAATGAATGTGACATGAAAGTAATTTGGGGACAGAGAAAAGTGGGGCAATGCTGCTTTCAAAAGACTATTTAATGTTTGTGAAGTGCTTTGAAGATGAACACCCTTCATAGGTATTATGGCCATGGATTACCATTGGAGTCATGTAGCCTTATTCTGAAACTGAGAATCTGAGGAACTGGAGACAACCTCCAAAGTCAGAAGAAAGGCCTAGACATAAAAAGTATGAAGAATCCTATATGATGAAGAATTGATATAAGCCATACACTACCATAAATTTTCTTCATTTTTATTATGACAGTTTAAAATTACACCTTTCAATAGGTGTATCTGTGGGTAAAATTTGTCAAAAATAACAATCATTGGTATACATCTTAGACTTTCTTTTGAATTGACTGAGGAAAAAAAATTATGCTACTATCAGAAACTGATGGCATTTATAACTTCAGAGTATACTGTGCTCAGTGATACCAAGACACATAGTGAACTGAGAACTTCCAAGATTAAAAGCGTAGTTTTTAATCCCACTTGACATGAAAGAAAAAGGTAACCTACCAATATACTGTCCAGTAGAGAATCCAACCTGCTAATTCCTGAAATTTAAACTGTAGAAGTTTCACGTTGTAAAAAGCAGCAAAACATCTTTGCCACATAGCCCAGACTTCACCAACTTAGTCAAAATTTTACAACTAAAATTTTCCATCAATATAGAAGAGACAGATGATTGTAAATAGCCTTATTCCCTAAAGATATACTTTAACAACCCAATCACACTGATGAAAAAAAAAAAAAAGTATAATATTGGTTTCATACAAGAATTCCCAAGTATTCAACCAGAGAGTCTAAAATGATAAAACTACATTATCCTGAAGTGATGACTCCTTGTTGGGTCTCCACTTCATTGCCTACTGAGAGTGAAATAGTGAGAGTAGAACCCATGAATTAGTGATTCAACAGCTGTATCCTTCATGAAAAAAAAAAACAACAAAGTAATTCCCTTCCTCCACTCCATCCCAAAATACAAAGCAAGAGATGCATGTTGCAAATCCGTAAGGACTAGAATCCCTTCTAACAAGATACGTGCAAATACTTTGTGAAGCTACAGCTAAGTTTTTCCTTTTGATCCACATCAAGCACATGAATCCTGTTTCCAAAGCAGTAAAGTCCTAAATAAAGACAGTGAAACACTCCAGAACAAGGATTTTTTTGGTTTGTTTTGGGTTTTAATACAAAGTAAAGAGGAGAGAATAGGTGCTTTATCAGCTTATATTTTGATTTTATTTCTTCTAGTGTGATTTTTTATCATCAGGAGCATTCAGGCACTACTGAATAGCCCTAGTGTGCATATGATTTCAAAGAAACTCTGCAGACTTCCCCACCTCATAAGCTGGAAATAATTGGTCCAAACACGTCAGGAATAAGCATTTCTTCAGTGACCTCACACTAGTTTGCAGTCACTGTGTGTGATTGTGTCAGAAGTATTTCTAGTAGCAATAGTTCAGTACAGAAACACCACAGAGCCTAAGCTATCAAACCCAGACAAGGCCCATGGCCACTTAGGTGAAAGAACCTAAGCTACCAACCTCATGCTTCAATTAAGCTACCAAATCATAACTTCTAAGTTTGCTGATAAGCAACATTACTGAGCGTGTAAAGGAGATGTTACACATCTACATCTTCATCTCTTCAGAGATAATGCAGAGGTAATTCTCTTCCATCTCCACAGAGCAGTTATCAGAGTTTATCTTCAATCTTACCTTCCAAAAGATCATAGCATTAGGGAACCAGCAACCCTATATAATGAATTATCTGCCCCAAACCCCCCAAAATGTTTATTACAGTGTAATAAAGTGTTTCATTACAGTGTTACTGCATCTGAATGTATATTCTTTTATCCACCTCTATATTTCTTAATAGTTAAAGCAATCCAAAAGGTTATGCTCCATATGTTAAAATTCTCCTTCTCTCTGTGGGCCCATAAAACTGAATGGAAGCAGGCATCATCTACCAGAATATTCTCTTTTGCCTGTGTCTCCTATGCAGCTACAAAAACAAGTGTAAGAGCGCTAATACTTGAACCCATTATCATTGTTTTCTACAGCTGGCCAAATCCCACGAGTGTAACTTAATTCATAAAAAACAGTTTCACCTGGAAAATCTTTGACATGTTCAATCAAATTGTCACCTGTATGTTCTAGCTACTGAAAACTACTAACACAGATTTTATTTTTCTTTCCTTTTTAGCTACAACATTTAGCCTTAAATTTACTTTCGGGAAAGAAAAAAAAGAAAAAGACCACACCAAAAAACCCTTCTCAAAAACGAGAAGAGGGACTGTAAGAGGAATAGGGATAAGTTTATATGATACACGGTACTATACTTGTCCATGTAATGCAAAAAAATAATAAAAACTGTATCTTTTATATCAACTAGGGCCAACTAAGCAGCTCTCAAGTCGAGAGGTATTTGCAACTAAGTTTAAAAAAACTACCACAGTACCTTTTAAATGAGTTTTGAACAAGTGTTACCTGAAATGAATGTGTTTAGGGGAATAGGATCAAGTTTGCTACTGGTGCCTTAAATCATATGTATACGGGAGCAAATCCTCCCACCTACCACTTCAAACACACCACCTCCCCTGTTCATCTTTCCTCACTTCTGTTTCCAATTCAATTTCTTTTCACTGCAGTGAATACATACTTCTGTTGATCTCATGGTCAGCTGGATTCATCGACTGGTACTTACCTCAGCAAAAGTTTCTTAAAAACCTAAATAAGACTCTGAGACTCAACATTTAAGAGGAAAAACCATGCTGAGTGTGAGAGTTTCTATAGGTCTTTAACCAAGAGGAAAAAATAGTTTCTGCTTCCCTAAAACACTGACATTTTATAATTCTGGTGAGTACCACCTCTAACTAGTTATACAAACTACAGAAGTAGCAGTGAACTTACCACTGAGGTTAAAACTTTTGTTGGTAAGTAATGTAATACTCTAAACCAGCCTATTAAAATTTAGGAGGAAGCGCAATTATTGTATCTTGTATAGAAGCAGAAGTTTCCTAAATAAATAATCAGCATACTGATAATCAGCATCAAGTCACTCAACAGTTATAGCTAAAACTGAACTGGAGCATACACAGCACATCTGTACATTTACAAGCACAAGCTCCCCAGATGTTATAAATTACTATATTTTCTCCTGAAAGTGTTGACTTAAAGAAAATGCACTGAACAGTGGAGATGTTCATAGCAGCAACTGTCAACAGAACCAAATTCTACAGTGAAAGATCTGTTGATATGTGTATGATCTAAAGGGTAAATGTCACAGAGCTATTACTGCTTGGGTGCATTACAGGGACATTACTTTCAGCTGTACTTAAGGATACAACTCAGAAAGTTCTACTACCTTACTTACAACATACTATTTATTCAAGTTTAGCTATGTGCAACAGGCAACGAAGTATCATAACCTAATTCCTAGTTAAAGAAAAAAAAAAAACAAGAAAAAAAACCAACAAACCAAACCAAACAAAAAAAACCCACCAAAAAACCCTACCGAACACCATACCCCGAGTAATTTTAAATTACCAGACAACTCTGAACGATATTGGAGGAGTTTCATATGGTTGTACAGAAACTCATCTTTTAAAAGAGACATCAAATTCCAAACTTTATTTAGAGGAGACGAGCGAGAAAGGGAAAGCCAGTTAATGACACAGCACTCCGGAAGGCAGTTCAGCGTTACCGATGCCATTCATTTATTGCCCGGGCAGTGTGAGCCCGTCCCGTTGCTGGCAGAGAGGGACACCAGAGAGCTCCATCAGTTCTGCCACCACTGACATCTCCCGAACCGCCGCCCGCAGCAGCTGCAATTTACACCGGCAAAGCCCAGCTCCCCCACTTCGACCCAAACGCCAGCAGGACTTTCCCAACACAACGCGAAAAAGGGAAAAAAAAAGAAAGAAGAAGAAGAAAGAGCAGAGTTTTTAAGAGCAGGGGCAGGGCTGCAGGGTGCGGGCTCGGCGGGGCAGCCGCAGCCCGCGCCAGGTGCGCGCCGCCCCGCGGGCCGTACTCACAGGGACACGGTGCGGTTGGGCAGCACGGCGGGCTGCAAAGTTTCCACCAAGTCTCCGCCGGTGCAGACCACTTTGATGCGGAGCGCCGGGCGGCCGGGCCCCTTGGCGCGCTCGGCGGCGCAGAGGCAGCGGTCCACGATGAGGTCGGGGCAGTTCCTGCTGCCCCCGCAGAGCCCCAGCAGAGCGGCCAGCAGGCAGAGGCGGGGGCACAGCCCGCGCATGCTGAGCCAGCGAGCGGGAGCCGCCGGCTGCGGTGCCGCGCATGGCACGCGCCCGGCCGCGCCGCTCCGCGGGCCCCTCCACGCCTCCCGCGCCCACCCCGCCCCGCCTCTCGCTGCGGCCGGCTCCGCTCCCAGGGACCCCCCTTCCTCCTCCTCCTCCTCCTCCTCCTCCTTTCTCCGAGGAGCCGCCGCTCCTTTCCTGCCGCAGCCCGTGCAGCCGCGGCGCTGGGCGGACCCCGCGGCGCTCAGCGGGGCCCCCGGCGCGCCCCGGCTCCGGCAGCCGCAGCCCCGAGCGCCCGGAGCGCCGCTACCTGCGCTCGGAGCCTGCGGCGCTGCCAGCCCCCTGCGGGCTCCGCCGACACCCGACAGATGCGCCAGGGACCCGAGAGGCGCGGCCAGCCCAGGCACGGGGCAGGAAATCGGGAGCTGGAAACATCGTGTGGGTCGGGAATCTAGTTTTGAAAACAGCCACCTTTGCTAGCGCTCTCGAGAAGCGTGTGCGCTAAGTGCTGTTTGCACCTATGGCTGTGGAAAAGGAGCTTCAGGACATGGGCAAGGGTCAGTGTAGACCAAGAGACGGGACAGTCCAGCCTCTGCCACCGGGAAGGGTCCGTGCGAGTAGCTGACTTCAGACACCTCAGATAATGCTGTGAACATGACCTAAAGCAAAGGTTTGATCAGTAGTCAAAGGCACTTCATCACCCAGGTCAACGAGCAGTTTCTTTTCTACTTGTATTTCTCTGTCATTTGTGGCACTCGATGGCTTTGGAGCACTCCCAATAGCATTTTGTGATCTGACTAGTAACTTCTAGGGTAAATTTTCAGCATCAAGCAAGCTACCCTGTTGGGGTGTTTTTGCTGGAAGTGACCAAAAAATCTCCACATTGTAACAGCAACTTCCATTTTTAATGGCCTTTCACTAAAAGAGCAGGTTCCTTGCCTTCACTTTCTGGATGGAGACTCACAACGCACCATTTCATTGCGGGATCTAGGCCAAAGTTAGTAATAGTCTGCCATAGCTATAAAGCTATTTCAAGACATTACTTGGGTTTTATAAAATAATATTGTATTATAACCCCTCAGGGAAGATTTGTCTTGCACATTTGCAGTGCCTGTTATGCTGCTGTCTAATACCTAATTGGAGCCTTTAGGCACTATAGTATTAATAAGTGATAGAAAGGGTAGTGCCCTTCTGAAATTCAGGGCTAATAGCAAATGTTTCAGGAACAATCTTTTTCTGCACAGTTGTTGATTTAAAGAATCATAAATATTACAACCTCTGCTCTTTTATTTTTAAAAGCAAAGTTGTGTAAGGCTTACTGGCGGGCAGCAAAATGGATTGTATTTCATGAGACCACTCAACATTACTATGGTTTCATGGTGTTATTTATCATAGAGAAACCAAATGTATTTAATTTTGAAAATGCTCTTTTAGTTTTGAAAAATTCTGTCTCATCCGCAGTGTTTTTGAAAGTGCAGGTGAAGAATACACATTTATTAAGATGGTAGCATAGATTTCATTCAGTGTTAACCTTGCTGAGAAGAAAAGGAATTTTTCAAACTCAGCCCTTAAACATATGCTAGCAGAATTTTAATGGTTTTTTCCTACCTCATTGATGCTGAAGGGTTTTTTTTTTTTAAATACTGTTTCATTAGGGAATAAAAAGGTTTACAGCCCTCTATCAAATTCTGTGGTAAAGGCAGAAAAGGAATTATTCAAAACATTAGAGCAAAAAATAAGAGGAAACTTGCCTCTGCTTCCAAATATATCTTTTTTCTTGCTTTATTACACATAAAGAAAAAAGTTCAGCCATCTTTACTTTTCCTCACTGAAATCTACAAATATCAAGGTCAATGGTTTGTGATGTTAAAGGTTTATGATGATTTGAAAGCACAGATGATGGTTCCTGCCCTGAGACCTCACAGTCTAAACAATTGTCCAGTCAATAAAAAAGGACCTGAGCACCTAGAGAGCTCAGGGCTGCTTCAGTCGCTCCAGCCAGCACAGCAGAGCGTTTAATGCTGGCGGTCACTAGTCATTTTCACAGACCGTGAAAGATACAACTTCCACCCACTCATAATATACAAACAACTAAATTTCCCATGTCTCAGGACAGCATTACAGTCCCAGGCTCCCTTGTAAGAAGGGAAGAAAGAAACTCGTGGCCCTTTGATTTGAAAAGCAGCCAACATTGCGCTGTGTTTGGGTTCCAAAGTGCCGGTTTTAGACAAACTCTGTGCAGCTTGGGTGCCTTTGGACACTTACACAGCAGATAGCTTGGGATGGGTCATGAGCTCCTGAGCTGGGGGTTGGTGTGTGCAGAGAGAGAATTATGAGTTTATTGTGAAGTCAAAGATACTTGGAGAATTTAGGTGTCTGTGCTGTTAAATAGAACAGAGAGATTTTTTCTAATTCATATTTGAAGCCTTCAATTTCTCCTAAATCTAGCTCAAAGTTATTGCCCACGTAAATTGCAAGGGCACTCTTTAGGATATTTCTCCTGAAAGTTTTCTCTCTTGGTTTGGTCAGAAATCAAAATGTGATATGTGCAGGTCTACTTTTGGACACAAAACCAAACATGAGATCTTAAGAAACTCTTGAGAAGTCATAAAACACCAAGTTCCGATTACATGAAGTTCCTGGCTGACAGAAACAAGACCAGAGATTTGCTTGAAACATGAAAAAAAATTCTAATTTTAGCATTTATTTACAGTTAAATTCTTGCTTTAATTATTTGATTAAATCATATAAATGAGGGATACATTTTCTTAGATCAAGGAAGTAAGAAAATTACTAAAAGTGCCTATTTTCTTTATTTTTTTATTTCCAAGCATCAAAAGCTTGAAGCTTTTTTAGTAGATCTGTCCATTTATCCACACACCATGACCTAATTATAGTACTTGAGACAAATTTTATCCTGTGGCTAAATGTGTAAGTGTTAAAAGGGAATGCAAATTAATTTAGGAATATATCGCTAAAATAATATTAGCCAGAATGAATATGAGCAAGATAAAAAGGAATCAAAGGTTAGAGATACAGGTGATTCACTGAACTACAGGTTTGCATTTCATTTAGATCACATTCCCAGGCACAAAACAGCAGCAGCACCTGCTTAGCATCACAGGACATTACACAGCAATTAAGTAACAAGAATGAATTGTACAATAATAGGAAGTATGGGGAGGCAGAATGTAAATAAATGAATTTGAATTTTGTCAGGATTTCAAAATTGCATGTTAGTACTGGAACAGCGCCATGGAAACTTGAATAACTACAAACAGGTTTTGGTCATGGCTTTTGTTTCATTTCTTATCCAGGAGCTGGCATTCTATCAGCCCTCTAATTCCTTGAACATTGACTCTTTATTGATATTAGTAAAATAATGCATCATTTACTCCATTTCTTCCATCACCTCAGTATCCCAGCACTTTCATTCCACCGTGACTGTTTCTCATGCTACTCATCACATCAGCATAGCACAAATGTCTGTAAGCCTTTGCAAGAGAATTATTTAAAAAACAAACCAAGAAATGATTTGATGTAGGAAAAAGATAGGTAAGGTAACTGAGAGAAAAACAATGCAGAGTGTGTTTCCACTAGGATGCTTGGAATCCTATAAAAAGATACTATTTGAAAGGTGATAGAGGAAAGAAAGAAGAATGGTTAAAAATATGCAGTACAACATTAATGTAGAAAGGACCCAAGATTTTTTACCTTCACACAAAATGAATAATACATCAGCATTAGAGGTGAGATAATCCTGGTCCATAAACAGGCTCATATAAGGCACTGGTGATACCAAAACCAGTGAATAAAACAACAGAAGCAAAGTTGTTCAGGTTTGCTACCAATCACTAGGATAACTGGATAAAACTGGGTGCAGAAACAGACTCTCAACAAAACCATCCTGATGTTATTTAGCAGACTGAGTAATCTTTTAAGGAAAAGTGGAAACTGAGTCATTCAGGACTGGAGTAATTAGAGCAGGGAATCATATACTGGGGGAACAATGCTGTGTTAGAAAGAACTGACAAAACAGGATTTCCATATCTGCTGCTCTCCATCAGCACAATCAGAAACACCTTTGTACTGGTTTCATATTAAGAAATTATAATGTAAGAAACCTTCAAATATCATTGCATTGCTTCCCTACTGCTTACATTTGTTCAGCATATTCACATTTATATATAATATCTGAAATCAAAAGGGCTTTGAGCACTTCAGTCCTCACAGGGCACCAGATTTCCAAAAGGTTTCATTGAAATATTTATTGAAATAAAGAAGTCCTTTAAGTTAGAGACCTCATAAAAAAATGTGGCTTCGTTTTCTCTTAGCAGAGACCAATGTAAAATTCTGATCAAAACTAAGACTATTGCTCTGAAATCATAAACAAATAATAATAAGCTATCAGTCATAGAGGAGTAATTATCACGAAAATAGTGGAATAATCGGTGGAGTGGAATAATTATCACAAAAATATCAACAGGGAAATAAATGATATTTGAAGGGAAAAAAATGAAGTGTTTGGTATTTCTCAATACTGAGCCAAGTTTTCCTCCAATGAATACTTTAGGGTTATTGCCAAATAGTACAAAATCCCCTTCCCCCAGAAAAATCATACCTACAGAGGAGTGAGTATATGTCAGTGTAAATTTCTGATGGCCACAAAATACAACTCCAGCTGTTGCCAAGTCCCTCAGCTGCTTCAGAGAACATATTGAAATTGTTCAGAAATACTGTTGATGGCACATATATTTTAATGTTCTAGCCTTCATCACTTCATGCTGTTTTATTTACTTGTGCAGTAGCAGAATAACAACTCTTTTAAATGGTCAGCCAAAGGAGAAGCAGCTTTTTTTTTTTAAACTTTGTACCTTTTGAGGTCTCACAAAGGTCAAGGTTCAGACTGCAAAACTGCACTGCAAACTGAATCTCTGTCCTGCACACGTCAGAGCAGAAAGTGCAGAAGGGATGGCAGCTGCCTTCTGTCCCACAGGCATCTATTCCTGCAGGAATGTGGGGTTTCAGGAGAGCTACCCTCTTTCTCACACACGTGGTTCCAAGATACCCTGGGAGGACATATTTTTGGATGTTGATGTACACATGCCAGTGCTTCTCAGTGTTTTTCATTCCTAAGACACATGAGAATTCTGACTGATTTAGCAGCATGCCTTGCATAAGAGAAAAAGGGAGAGAAAAAAGAAATATGTAGCACCCTGAAAACAGACTATTTTTCAGGTAGAGAGATATTTCATTTTCCTATCATAGAAAAATATTTTTTCTCTCTGTCATCTCCCTGCATTAAGAAGGTCAAATGAGTCTTTTCCACACCTTCCTGAATTATGAAGACCTCTTAATACCCTCCTTTGTGCTTCTAGAGGTGTCAGATTAGTCACTCCTTTGATTGCAGACGAGGCAAAATGGTAAATGGATATTCTAAAGTCAGAAGACGGCGAGGGTCAGATGTAAACAGCAAAAGCAACACGTACTTGTGCCCATGACAGAGGGGTTAGAAGTAAATGATCTCTAAAGTCTCTAGCCCTTCTATGACTGCATGATTCTGTAACTTCATTAATGGACTTTAAATACACTTTATAATAGTCATTAATGGAGTTTAGGGTCATAACGTGGTCAGATAATGTCAGGATGATTTCTGTCTGACAGAAGCTCTGGACATCACCTGGTCCAAGTTCCAAATTAAAACAGCTTCAAAAAACATCTGGTTTCCCAGGGCTTGACCAATGGTATTTTGAATCACTGAACTGAAGAGGATTTCCCTTTAGTTTGGCCATCCCTGCTGTAAAAGACTGTTTTTCCCTTTGCTCTTAGAATAATTTCCCTTGCTGCAGATTGTATCTATTCCCTCTTCTTCTTTTGCTGTGTACCTCTGAAAAAAAGTTTATCTTTGCCATCTGCTCTTCATCTACCCATGAGATAATTGAAGACAGCATTAAGATCCTCCCTTTGCCTCCTCTTTTCCAGGCACAACAAACCCTTCTCTCTCCTTTATAAGTCAGGTGCTGCAGCTCCCTAGCAATCTTACTGATGCTCCAGGGAGGTAAAACCAGTTTATCAACACATTTTTCTGCATGACTCTATCATCTTGTGACAATATATGAATGGTGCAAAATAAAAGTAGTCATTGCTTTATTATTTCCCTTATTAATCAACTTAATGGCGAGGATTTCCAGCAAGCTGACAGGTTATGTGCTATCATTTGGGCAGTGAATTAAAAGGACATATTAACCTAACCCATATTTCATTGCTTGTGAATTTATTCCCTTGCAGCAAAAAAAAAGGAAAATAGCGATTCATAATCTGAAAGACAATGATTAAAATAAGAATCTCATTATACAATAAATGCTTAAAATAGACAAATGTTGCATTGACTGCTACATTTTATCCTTATCACTCACTTATGTGGAATCCAATCAGAATGCCAACAGTAGCTTGATAGAGAAGGTTCATGAATAGCTAGTGATTCTAATTACTTGCTAACTTTAAATGGCCAATTGAAAAGACAGGGAGAAAAAATTCCAAACACTAAATAAGAACTTTTTTCCATACATGAACACTGATTTAAAAAATAAACTATACTGTGGCTTGAACTAATTTTGTAGAGGATTTAAGTGAAATCATATTTTGTGGCCAAGATAGAAAGTCCATTGGTAGAAATGCTAACATGAAGAGCCAACAAATTCAATTATCACTAACAGCTGTGCAACATTCTGCTAACATCAATCCTGCAGTAGAAGTATTATTATCTGTAAAAACAAATTTCTATCCTTGTTTCCTTACAAGCAGAAAGTTGCATCTATTATTTTCTGTCCCCTTATTCCCACTTTAATTTCATTTCCCACTTCAAACCACTTGAAATTGTGTCATTCACTATTATGTATGGTTTCCTTTAAAAGCCTTTGGAGAGCTCATATCTTCCTCTAACTTAAAAGTGTTTCAGAAACTGATCTTCTCTTCTGCCAGGTAGATGTCACCTTCTCTCTCTTTCTAACATCTTTAGATTCACCAGGAATTCTGGACTTTAATACTTTCTATGCATTCTTAGCGACCATTGTGTTTTCTGAGACATCATGCCCGTTTTTGTCATCTGCCTTGGTTCTTTTAGAAGGAAAAACCTTCAGTGTTAAATTGAAGTGCTACATAACTAAAGTACCATGTACAGCAGCAGCAGAAAATGTCAATAAAGAAAATATTTAAAAGTAATAGAATTACAGGAATGCAAAATAAAAAGTATATGTATTTGCAAATCTTAATTGCTGTTAAGTGTAGCAGAAATTATTCAAGAAAGTATTAGTGCTTTTAAAGGGCCCCACCTCCTTCTGAATCTTATGGTATCAGGCCTGAAAGCAGAGAATGTAGCTGCTTCCTTTAAACTCAGAAATGCCAATGTCCAAAAAGCCTATTGTGAAAAATATTATTTTTAATATCCATTTAAAACTATTATTCTTTATGCTTTTCTTGTAATATGTACTGTTTTCCCAATCTTTCCTAGCCTCCTCTCTCAGTATGGAGGCACAGTTGGAATACTGAATCACACTCCAGAATGGCAGCCATTGGTGTGCATGCAGTGTTAACTGAGTTGGGAGACATTCCTTACCAGATGGATATGGATTTTTCTGAATGCATAATGGCCCTTTAAGAAGCTTAAGAGAAAAATATGAAACCTTTTACAAGCAGCATTCCAAGGCAGGACTGCCAAAAGCAAGTGCACATAAATAGCTTTGATAATTGGAGCCGTCTTCCTGCGCTCGGTCCTGCAGCGGAGCAGGGCTGCTGACCACACACCATGGGGGGATTTGTCACCTGGGCTGGGCTGGTGCTCAGGCTGCCCTCATCTTCTACCAAATACCAGAACTTAGGGCTGTCCTCTGGGCCAGAGCTGCAGCATCTGTCAGTCACCAAACGTCGTTTCCCCCTTTCCATGCACAAGTGGATTTTTAGATTCTGTGCTTGTTTTAAAAGCAGTTGCAGGTTGGTGCAAGGACCTGGCCCCACCAGGTACACATCTTCTCCAGGCACAGCAAAATCAATGGCCCAAATCAAAAAAAGAAGGGGGAAAGATGACATTAAATCCATCAGAACCAAGGTAACTCAAGGAAAAGACACCTGAATTTTACATTCTTCTATGTGGCAATGGCAGTTTTGATGAGACTGGTGAAGAGCCATCTACACAATACTATTCATTATCTATTTTCTTTATCTACATTTTAAAAAACATGTGTATGGCATATGTTTCTCATCATTAACTACGACCTTTGTTTATTTATAGTTTTAAAACCTCTGACTACTGCCAGACACTATTAAAAATAAACATTTTAATTGTTTTCATGTTTTCTCCTCCCCTCCCCTTTCCACCCAAATCTGACAGGATGAAACATTGTTTTTGCATGGGATATAGCTGCTTCTGCTGCAACAAGAAAGAGGACTAGAAGGAAGTTGTATGCATATTATCAGAATAGTTTTATATTCAACAGTCTGGAAACAAAGCAAGTGCAAGCTCACAGCCCTCTTTAAGATAAATCTCCCCATTCCCAGGCTCTGCCTTCAGCTGAGGGTGCAGAGATGAGAACTGAATTGCTCTTCTGCCTTTAGCTCAGCCAAACTTAGCTCTTTCCTCCCAGCAGCACAGCCGCAATGCGAGAGGCCATCTTCATTTCCCATGTAAACAAATAGCTGGACTGTTTGGTGAAAGGTGGGGCTTTGTTTCCACAGCCATATGAAAAGCCTTCTGCATCAAAAATTAATTGCTTTAACAACTTTTAGCTTTTTTGAGTTTGTTTGCTATTTGCCATTTGTGGTTTTGTTTGTTTTGGTTTGGGGTTTTTTTGCACAGGTTAAACATGTGATCACAGACCTAGTCCAAAGGGATACAAACTGCCAGAGAAAAGTTAAACCACAACCTTTTCCAGTCTTCCTGATCTTCCAGGCTTTCCAGGTTTTTGTGCTCCAGAACACAGATCAATCTTTTCTGGTTGGGGGTACAAAGCCATGTTCAGGGAGCCTTCTCGGCACCATGGATTTTACTGCATGAAGTCCATGACTTGAACAGCATTGCAAAGCCTAAATCTCTTAGGTGAGATGCTGGGAAAAGGCTAGAAACACACTAATTAAAGGTGCTACTAACCCTCCTGCAGTATTGTCAGCAATTCTGGGTGCACATACCAGAAGCAGTAAGTTCTTTTATTGATACATGATATATCTCCTTTTCTGGGGTGTTCTACTTTCTCAGTCAACAGCAATGACCAGTGTTTGAGAGAAACTGATTCAAGAACTGATTCAGCTGAATCAGTTCCCTAGTTTGAAAAGAGACTATGTAGTTTTCCTTTATTCCATTTGCCTTTGTTTGAAGTTAAATCTCCTTAGGCAAAACCATTCTTAGTAGGTGTTCCTGGCACAAGGGACCCCAAACAGAGTTGGGTGCAGTTTTTGCCAACCAGGACAGGAGCAGCATCACATAACATAACACAACATGCTCAGAAACTTAAAACAAGGGACACTCTTACTTTAAAAAACTCTAAAAAGGACAAAGCATGTAGGTAATCTCCATCCTCCATTCCTGTGAGGGTTCCCAGCTCTTCCTACTCCTACCTTTCATTATCATGGTGAGGTAAAATATCTCCATACTTAAAAGCACTAGGTGAAGGAAAAAAAGACATACAACTAGGATATTTAGGGAGAACCCATCAGATGGTGAATCAGTGCAGTTCTGATAAAAAGAGGATACTAAAATGCATCTTCTCTGTAAAGATTAATCTCATTCTTTCCAGACAAAGAGGGCATAAAAATATTCTCAGCCCTTGGTAAAAAGTAATGGTGAGTGTATGTGTCTGTCTGGGGCAGTGGTGCTGTCCAAAGAAGCAGTGAATAGGAGTTTTTGCATTATTTCTGGCATGTCTGGGAAACAGGTAGAAAGCAAGGAGGGAACAGTTAAAAACAAAGTGATTATATGTTTTTTCTTTGCCTGGTTTTTATTTGGTTAGGATGATTACTGGTCTGTGCACACAAATTAGTTGTGAATATATTAATTTATTTCTTTGATCTTTTTCTGTATTAGATCCCTTCATTCAACAGACTGCAAGTGGAATTTCTGATCCCTCCTCTGTCTCCAGCTGGATCTTGATGACAGAAGTGAAATCAACCTTTCTTGCAGGTAGGAAACTGAAAGTCCACAGGCTAAATGAGAGGTCTGTGACTCAGAGGTGTTTTTCTCCATCCTATCTCAACAGGTGCCATTGTACCTCCTGCTGTTTGGCCAAATTACCTGTGTGAGCCTCATTCCCTCCAGGCACAGCAGTTACACTGTGCTGATGGACCCAGAGACCTGTCCATACTGACTGAAAAGTTACAGTCACACCTGGATGGGAAGTGATGGAAAATCTGACTGCAGGAATTTCCAGCCTGTGAGAACCTCAGTTCCGCTGTGCTCGGGAGCTGCTGCTCCCTTGAGGTAACAGCAAAGCTTTCAATTTCCAGAGAAACTGCAAAAATCAGGAATCTTCTTCTGCTGGTGCTACTGCTCACACTCCCTGTCCCCAGTGCACTGAATGGATTTCTGGGTCATGTACAGCTGGTAAACCAGCAAGGCTCAGTGCAGCCTCCTGATTCCCTGAGTAAAGATCTGCTTTTATCTCCTGACCATACCATCATAATTTACAATCCCAATCCATAAACCAGAGTTACTACTGAGTATTTAAATCACCCAGGCAAATAAAATATTTCTAAGTTATGGTATAATTTAAGTTAGTGGCAGTATTTCCACTGAACTTGCATAGCCAGGCTTTCACTCACTAAATCTTGCCAGAATTAATAATCAGCCATAACAAGTAATCACTTATTAGTAATCAGGGACTTCACTGATGTCCTGACAGCCTGGTCTTCTGCAGAACTAAGAGTTTCCTGAACTGTGTCCAAAATAGAAATAAAACATGGATAGCCATCAGAAAAATAAATATCCAAATTTGATGTGGATTTTCAGTAGTGGAAATCTTCTGCAGTCTTTACTAAAATCATCTTAAAGGTAATTACTGCCATTTCTATATAATCTGCATCTTGTCCCATGACAATTTGCTTAGCTCATAGACATATTTGTTTTCAATTGGGAAAAAATATCTTTAGCCTGAAGATGATAAAGTAAATGGATTAAATTTCTTGAGGTTTTACAGTAAGTTTTACATCCTCTTCTCATTTTTATGATTCCTGTTCTGACCATTCCAACATTTTACTGCAGGAAGCAGGAGCCTGATATTCAGGCAGCTTCACACAAGCTGATACTGCTCCTCCTTGAAACCACACATTTCCAGTAACTTCCGTGCAAGTTTGTAGTAAACTGGGTTGAGGGATTAAGCAGATTACAGTGGCAGAAGTAAACCTAAAAGGAAAACAAAAACAAACAAAAAAGAAAAGAAGAAAAAAAAAAGCCAACACCAAAAAAACCCCTGAAACCTTAAACCAAAACTAGACTATTGTAAAGGTGTTTCATTGCCCTTTATTAAACAAGGTAGGCAAATGATATTTCAGTTCATTCTATCAAAAATAAGAAAATTTAGTTACATTAAATATATTTTCTGGGAAATTTATGAAGTGGAAGAGGAGAAAAAGAGGCTCAATTGTTGAACTGTAAAGCAAGATGTGCTTCTTGTGATGCTTCCATTGCAGTTAGAATTATATAACTGTAAACAAAGTAAACAATTAGCTGCCCAGACTTTGTTTCTGTGTGTTTGGGGAGGGACCTAATATTTGTCATAAGCCTCAGAAAATAACATTGGATGTTTAATACTTCAGTTCTCATTAGTTGCAAATAAATCAATTAGTTGTGAACAGCTCTGACTCTCCTTGTAAACAGACTAAAAGCTGCACATACTGATTTTTAGAGGCAGGGTAAAAGTTCTCCAACTTTATTTATAGAGGTGGAGAGAGACAAGGATATCCTTTGGACTACTGCAGCTCAAAACTCAGAAAGAGTTTCCTGCTTCCAACTGTGTCACTAGGAAACAGGAAAATCAAAAAAGAATATTTACCAAAAAAATATTCCTCTAGTTTGTATATATTATATCAAACTGCTATTACTACTAGCCATGAGAAAAAAAGATTAACATCTAGTCTTTCTTGACTTTAGGCTATTTATTATCATAGATTTACACTTCTGAAATCATAGTTAACAGCAGAATTCCTCTGTGTTCGAAGCACATTTATGGTCTAGGAATAGCTATTGCCAGAGGAAATAAGCAAGAGGGTCAGGGGGCAAGCAAATTAAAAACAAACCCAAAATAACCCAAGGATGTACTGCTTTGGTAAATAAAAACTTATTTTCGATGTTGTTTTTGTAAAAAGGATGTCTATATTGGATCAATAACAACGTATTTATTGAAACTTACAGAAATCCATGAGCTATTTATTTTCATGTGAAACAAAGCCCTGAAATCTTTGAAGGTGGCAAGGAAACTTAATAATGCATTCCCCACCCCCCAATGTGTGCTAATCCCGATTAATCCCAGTTTTAATGATATTTTACAGCCTGATTTTTTTAAGCTGTTACCACAACACACTGAAAATCCTTAGCATGGCTGCCAAATTGATCTAATCCTTCACTTTAAGTAAAAAAAAAAATAGTAGTAGTAGTCAATGTTTTCCTCTACTACAGGAAGAAACCTCCTAGCTACCTTTTTCTGAAGATGTGCAGCTGTATTAAGGCTCATTAGGAGAGTCACCCACTTGCTTGTTTTTTCAGCATAGGCCATGCACGTGGTATCAGAGGGTTTTCAGAGACCCTTTCATTATCCCATCCCAAAGGGTACCACAGTACAAATTCCCATGGCTGTTGGTGAGCTCCATCCATCACATGGAAAGAAAAGTCTTATGAAGAGTTGTGAAAATGTGCAGTATTCTTAAACAAAACAAAACAAAACAAACAAATAAGTAGAACTTCCCCACACAAAACCAACTGCAAACCCTCCCCACGAAATACCACAACACAGACAATAAAAAAAATTGGTATATTTGCAGGAAGTCAGGTGCCAAAAAAGAAAAATATTTAGAAAACATTGCTTAAGAGAGGCCTGATCTGCAAGCTTCATTGAACATTTGAAAAAGTCATTATACAGGAACATGTCAGTCAGGAGAGCAGCTTTCCCATAGTCTCAGTTTCAGGAAGAAGACCATTGCCACTGCAAGGGCATCAGACAAGCTGAGCTCAACTGGAAATGCTGGGCTGAGTCACAGCCTTGCAGCTTTCTGCATTCTGCAGTTCGTCCTCTGTAAAGGTCTAACCTTTCACTTTCAAACAGATCTTCAAAAGCATGTTACTGCCATACTGGGACCAAATTTCACCCAATGGATCAATTCTCCTGCCCAGGCTTTCAGTCTGGCAAAGTATGATCTAAAATAAGTCAAGTGAGCCAAACTTCTTTGAATGGAGTAAGTAAACAGTACTTCCTTATCAGGCCATGCTAGATAGAAAACAGTTTTGTTTGACATTTATAATTATTGGGTACCTAAGTAAACTAATGGTTGGCTGTGAATACTTATCATGAGTAAGTTCAAATATTGCCATAGCTGATAAAAATTTTAGATGGTTTTATGGCTAAGTTCTGCAACAATGACAGCTGACCTTAAATAATCATACATTTTATAATAATCTCTTCATCTAATGTCCGTTTCCCGCTCAGCCTAAGTATTTGTATATTTCAGAGAATGGTTTAAACATCAGGAATGTGTTTTGTAGCCAATTTTCTTTGGTTTGTTTTAATTTAAAAAAAAAAAATCCAAAAAGAAACCACCACTTTTAAAGGGGACAGCTTTAATCTATTATTTCTCCTCTTGTATAATGGGCATTCTTACTGAAGTACTGAAAACCAAGACAGTGGTGATATTTCTGATATCCCAATAGCCTGAGGAATGTCTTCAAAGAATCTGAGGTTGAAAGGCAGGGACTGGGCTGGCAAAGGTCTGTGTTGGGCACCCTGTGCTTCAGCAGAGTTGCACTGAAATGCAGAGCATAAAACAACACCAGGTTGTCCTCCTGGGTTGTTTCAGCCTATTCCTCAACATGAAACACAACATCCAGCAAATGTAAGAATTTTCCTTAAGTCTACCAAGGGACTTTAAGAATTTCTAAGGAAGTTTATAGGTGTATTTCTCCACACCACTTAAGACTGGATTAAAGAGTAAAATTTGAAATTAATCCAACACTCAATTTAAAAGTAAGTGAAATAAAATGGGAGGAATACATTTTAAACTTGCATATTCTTCCTCAGTGTTCTTGAAGTAGTTACAAAAGTGAGACTAAACCCACCAAGAATGGTAATTAAGCCTTTCTTCTCCCTTTTAGGTTTCCTGTCATCACTTGAAAGACAGGGTCCATAGAAAAATAAAGGCTTTTCCCCTTTAATTTACCTAGCCTGAACAATTAGGTTTTACCTTAACTCATGTGATTTTAATAAATTTGGTTTATGTTATTTTAAAATAGTGGCCTTGTGTACGACGTGTGGGTACCAAACACGTGCTTACAACTTCATCGTGGAGGCTTTGCTGTCAATCATCAAAATTCTGCAGGCTGATTATGCAAGTTTGAGACATCTGATGCTCCTGTTTGTAAGAATTTCTTCACAGTATTACCCAAGAACAGCTCAGAGAGGCCCAAACAGCCCTAGCACATTTAAGATTCAGGCAGCAACTTTGTGAAGTTCCTGTCTGTGTAATGTCCCAAGGCAGCCTGGTGTTCTGCTGGTTACCAGAAATTTCCTTTAGAGAAGGGGAAAAAAAAAACCCTACACTGTGGAAGGCAGAGAAGCAAATGGAAGTCAGTGCTCACAGGGCCCTCAATGGGAATTAAAATAAATGCTCCTTGTCATTCCACTTACAACAAAGACTTAAAGTCTGGAAGTAAATCAGAAACAAAATCTTGTCCTTTGCCTATCTTTTTACTTATTTGCTCCTTCTCACCACAGTGAATGATTTCTGAGTATCTAAATTGGTCTGAAGAAAGAAAATATTTATAATACATGGGATGTTTATAATAAAATAGGATTAGTGAATATTTAAACATATAAATCACAAGTGCACTGTGACTATGACACACATGGCCTCCCTTATTAATATCCAGAGACTTCATCAGGTAGGACAAGACAGATTTCTGTTGTCCCCAATTCATTTATTTACTAATGCAAACAACATTAGACAACTTGCCCTTGTTTAGCTCTGCTAGTAAATAGATTCATAAGCCCACCAGCTACACAGAGATCATCTTTTAGATTAAATTACATTAAAAAGAGTTATTTTGGAGGATCCAATTTTCCACCTTTTCTTTTTCTTTTAATAGAGTAACCTTGTAAAGAAACTCAAATCAAGATTATTTGAAAACCAGTGAGATTAAAATCTAGCCATTGTAATTTCAGTTCACATTACCCTTCACTGTTCTATCTACTAGCACTAGGCTTCCTTGAACTTGTGCAGGATATGAAAAGAGATAGCTTTGTGGTACCAGCTGAAAGAACTTAACTGTAAGTGCAAGAAAATAAATTTTATTCCAAAAGAAATTTAGGAGTAGAGTTCATGTAATTGTGGATTCACTGGGAAAGCCAAAATGGTCAGACCAAGCTGTATTCTCCAACTTGTCCCCTTACTTTCCACATCACTCAGAGGATGTATCTGAAATTGTATCACACCTCTGTCCATTCTCCAGGCCAAACTATTAACACTAACACATAAAACATCATAAACCTAGGAATTATAACACTAGGTAAATTCATTAGATTCAGAGAGACAATACTATATTATTGTATATTATTATGTATTGTATTTCGTTATTATTAATAATAATAATAATAGTATTAGCATATATTATATTATATATTGTATTATATTATATTATTGATGGTATCATCATTTTGATGAAAATACTTCACCAAGAAACAGCTGGTCAATTTAGACAAGTGAACTACACTAAACTCTTCTCAAAATAGGTTAAGGGAGTTGTTAAACAAATGAAGGATGAAAAATAAAATTGCTTTGCTTTGTTAATTCTTTGCAGAAATTACTTTGGGGGATATACATTCAGATGTTTTATAGATAAATGTATTAAAGCACTTCAACAGGACTTGAAAGGGCTGTAATCTATCCCTGGCTTGCTAGGAAACCTTGCCACAGAGCCTTCTATATCTATTACTCAGTTCTCTTAGAGATCAAATTCCTATTAATCACTTTGAAATTTACTAAGAAAAATATATAAAATAGTTAATTCTATTGCATACTTCATGATTTTAATGCTAATCCTTCTTTCAGTTTGCATATAAAGTTCTCATTGATCTCAGCAGAAGCAGGATCAAGGCTTCTGGTAACAATTTTGGAAAGCTAAGGGTTTTTTCTGACACCCAGGTAAAAAAGTTTCCAGAAGAGTTGATGTAGGCCAGATGGGTATTTGTCAATGGCTCTTTCTTCATGAGTTGTAAGACTGAGGCTGGTAAATGGAGCAGGGGGTGGATTTATTTTGTTTGGTGGTTTGTTTTCTTTTTAAATCCACTGCTCTATTTGTGTAGAAGATTCACAGTCCTACTTCTGCCTATCCAGGGTCAACCACCTGTAGTGATAGCAACTACTTAACCTACTCTCCTTTAGCATTCTGCAAACTAATATTTTGTATGTTGTCTGCCCACTGAGCCAAATTTATCTTAAAGGGTATGAATGAAGTGATCTCAGAAGCAGGCAGTAATACTTTATTCTAGTTTGTTGCAAGACTTGTACAAACTACAGCTTGTCCTAGACTACAAAACCAGCAACACATTACTTAATTTTGATCCAGCCTTTTCACAATAGTCCAATGACAATCTTACCTCCCTTATCGACAGTGGCTGCCTGGAGCACCACTTTCCTTCTGTGGTACAGCAGAGCTGGTCTATCCTGCTTCCCGGTGACAAACCCCACAACTTTCCAAGAAATAAAACCTACTTTTATATTAGCTTGGTTTTGCTCTATTTAAGCAGTAGAAGGACAAAACTTGAAGATGCAGATGTAAAATACGTGAAAAAATAATATAGACTAGAATGAAATTATTGGAGCTGTTTGACTCCTAGGATGGGCAGGTATCTCCTGGCAGTCATTGGTGGCACTAAAGAAGATGTTATAGCCCTTGGAAATGTCAATAGCAGTCAGTTTCACAACAAAGATACAGGTGGGAAAAGCAGGGTGGGAAAGAGAAATCATCCAAACATTTAAACTTTCTGCTCATTCCAGCAGCTCTCCCTGCTCATGACCCATAGATCTTTAAAATGTCTTGTTTAAATATCCTCTAATTTATTTTTTAAAAAAAAAGAGTTGTCAGCTGGCCACAGACCACACATTCCAGAACTGAAGTAGAAAGGAATGTGAATGGGTGGGTGGGGGAGAGGAAGGAAATCAGATTTAGTATTGAAAACAAGACTAAACTCAGAAGCAATGATGTGCACTCAAGCAGTTGCAGTGCGCAAGATTATTTTTGTTTAGAGTACCTCATGTTCAGAAAAATACGTGGTGAACAGCCAGTTATTCATTTACACACACATTCCTACACACTCTGACACATTTACACTCTTACACACACACACACACACTCTCATAGGTTCAGCTGTTATCTTAGTTATGATCATTTCTTCTGCTCAAGAAATGTAAGCCGATGTCAGTGTTTTCTCTCTAAAGTGAATGTAACTGCTGTGGAGATTACTGTTCAGAACACTGCATATCTCTTCTGCAATCGGTACATTAAAGCAAAATATAGAAAGTGTTACATAAAAAATTTTCCAGTAGTGGCTGAATGCATATTAGGTGCTGTTAAATGTCAGTTGGCAATATAGTGTGCATTCTGCTGCATGAGCTATCACTGGAGGCAATGCCTTTCACCATCAATCTAAAAATGGTTGTGGTGATAAGATAAAGTGAATACTTACATGTGTAGGTCTGGATACAGGGCTCCCTTTTATTTACATGGGGAAACAAATGGTCTCAGCACGAGTGTATATTTCAGAAAAGCAAAGAGAAATCTCTTCCAGTCCTTGCAGCGGGGCTGGGCTTGTTCTCATTGAGAAATGACCCTACAGCACATACCAGTGAAATTACATTGATTTTTAATTCAGTAAAAAAGAAAGGACTTGTCTTTCAGAACACAGATATTTCTGCAGACATAGACTGGACTAGATTAGTTATCTAGGGACTTGTGGAAAATGAAATGTCCCTTAAAGTGTGCATTAAGTACCACTGAGATCATGTAATTGTAATGACTCACAGCTATTGCTGATGATAACTCCACAGAGCCATTAGATGAAGAAAAAATGTTGATAATGTTCTGAGATGTCATTAATGTTGAGAGAATGAACATGCATATGTTCAGATTGCTCTTGTTATTACCATAACTATCACTCTAGGGCTGAGTAGCCATAACCATTTTGTGCTAATCATTGCACAAAACACACACAAAAATCTTTAAGAAAATAGCAACAATCTGGGGTAGAAAAAAAAGCATCAAGAAAAAAATTAAAGGCAGTGAAGCAGAAAGACGTAAAGTACAAGGATGACAAGACAGCTCAGCACTGCAAGGTGTTTGTTTCAGGACACCACCAGCATAATTATTTTCAAGTACCTATTTTTTTTTAAGACAAGAGACAAGCAGCAAATGACTTGTCACCTACTGTACTTTATGGAACAAATGGAGATGCATTTGCCTCTTGTGAGACCTCTGGAACTTGCAAAAGTTTCTTGCCACCAGTGTTGAAGATTATCCTGAGGATAATCAAGGGAAGAAGCTCCCATTTCATGAGAACATATTAAAAATTTTCGATTTTTGTTTGTTTTGTCTAATAAAATGTGGGGAATTATAATTGCTGTTATAAATCTATCATAGGTAAATGCTCAAGGAGAGGGGAGAGTTTTACAGAACTAGACAATGTTGGTGTAGAAATAAATAATTGCAGCATTGATGTGCAGTCTCTAGCCATGAGTGAAGAAAAATTCTGGAATACTTCCCAAAAACTTCCCAAAAGAAGTTTTGTTAGAGCCTGAATTAATTCTTTTTAAGATTGCATTCAATCAATTTTATATAACATGACTCCTATAGCAGTTTACTTGGCAATATATAATAATCCAAAGTACCTTCCCTTCACTTTTGTGGTTTGTTTATTGGTCCAGTTTTAGTCGGCTGAGGTTGGGTGAAATGAAGTCCCTAATCTCTTTCTCTTATGTATACAGAATTTTATCATCATAGGAACAGTCAGAAAACTACATTGTAATTAGACACAAGCAGGCATCAGCCACTAAAATCAGTGTGGCTCCATGGGAAATAAATATCTGCTTACATGGATTAAAGTGTCATTCAGGATTACAGATTACAGTCTCCAACATGTTTATAGGGGGAAAAAAAAGCTTACAATATATCCTGCACTTCCATGGAATTAGTGAGGCTAATGTTAGGCTTCCACAGACAGTAATTCATCATTTTTCCTCGTGAATGAACGGGTTATATATGATTAATGAAGCTTACAGATGACCCTCAGTCCATGTTACATAACACAAGGTCCCAGTGATTGACAAAATCAATCATTTAACTTGTGCTTCATTACTGCTAATAGGTTTATAGCCACCTTCAAAACATATGAAGTGGTAAGGAATAAATTTTCAGCTTGGTTTAATGGTTTAATAATTTAAGAACAAATATTTACCCTTGCCCTACAAGTAGGAAAATTTATCATTTAGTACGTTTGTTAGTGTTTTTTCTCTGCTATGTAATTTTTATATCTCAGCTTTTACACTTTCTCCTAACTTTTTAGGAGCCTATAAGGAATGGCATTTCAGGAATCACACTGCATACCTTTACCATAAAAAATTTATTTTAAACAAATTATTTTAAAAAATCATAAATAAAAAAATTTGGTTACCCAAGTTTCTTTTTCTTCTGATTTTATGAATGACTGGTACCTAATAAACAAAGCTGCAGATAACAATAAAGTAAATCCTTCTTCATGTTTCCAGCAGTGCAGAAGTAATCCTGCACCTTTTAATCACTTGAAACAAGGTTTTCATGATTACTCCAACAGAACATGAATGAGATAAAACAACTCTTATAATTTTTATATATAAGAGATTATTCAGATCAAAATTAATTGTGTTCAGAAGGTGGTTGTATTTTTTCTTTGGTTTTGGTTTGGGTCTGTGTCCTATTAATGATCAGATAGAGAAGTAAATTTCTTGCTCCAGATGATTCACTTAACCCAGAACCCCGACTCAACTGTGCAAAGGCAGCTAGGAGTTTTTTTTACAACTGTAGGAGAAAAAGAAAGTGGCTACAGAGAAAATAAAAACTAATTTAAAAAGAATGCATGGAATGGAAGAGGATATTTTGAAGAAAACACCAGATTATTCATTGATGGTGTTTCCTGGTAAATGTTCATTTCTGCAGTGGAGGCTGGCTCCCTGCTTCACTCACTGACTCAAATGGTTTCATTAGTTTGACATTTATGACACTGTGGTGTTCAAAAGGCATGTTTTGATGCTGAACTCTCAACTCCACATAATGACAATGACCCAAATGGCATCAGAGTTGACAGCTTATCCCCTTGTCCCATGTGTTACACGGCCTCTGTGAGTGGATTTTTGAGTTGATAAACCCAGCTGTCTTTTACGATTACTAATTCCTTATTTTACTGTTGATTCATGTCTGAAATTTATCCCTCTGTTCCTCTACCAGACTGAATCAAAAGTCTAAAGAAAAGTGATTTTGGTTTCTAGGATGTGCACATGAACATTAGAATTTTCAGTTTAATACTGTTTTCCCTTTCACGACGTCTGCTTATTAGGTATTTTTGACATGATTTGAGTTAATTCTGTTACAGATTATGACCAAGATAATTCATTAAGTCCAGAGGATGGCCTTTAAATTAGACATTGGGTAGTACATCTTAGGGAAGCCTCTCTTCCTGAGAGAGGAATGAGCATGCCCTCTATTAACAGAGGTTTTTTTCTGGGTAGATTGTTAGTCACCTTTTTGTTTGGATGTTTACCTTTCAGATTGAAATTCAGAAGAGGAAGTTGGAGAGTATGGCTCAGCCTGAGTAATAAACTGAACACAAAATGGATGTTTCCTTCCTCTGAGTTTTGGGTTTAAAAGGCACACCATATGATTGATGGCATTATTGACCAAGTGCAGTGGCTCAAAAAATTTTAAAACCCCAAAACTTGGCTTTTAAGTTTCTATTACTTCAGTGTTTTTCTAGAGAATGCCAACTTTTCATCTGTAGTTTTATTGTGAATCTCTTTGTCCAAAACCTATTACTTGATTGATATGCCTGTGACATCTGTGGTTGTTCTGGATCAGAGAGAGATCTCTGTACCAGCTCTCCAGCTGCTTGTAATGATATTAAACATAGTTCAATGTAATGCAGAGAAAGAAAAAGAAGAAAAAAGTAAGAGCCAAGACATATATGAAGAAATATTCTTGGAAGATTTCTGAAATTATGAAATAGTCTCAGAGAAATGCTGTCAATGTCATGGAAGTGTTTTTTTTACCCCTCTCTGACATACACAGTTCATTATTTTAATGCTATTCTTTGCTGACATTTTTTTTTAAACTTAGTGAGAAATTTCTATTAAGATTCTCACTATTAGCAAGTGAGAGGCTGGAGAGGTGTTGATAGCAAACAGGCTTGCAGAGGCCCCTTGTGTCTCCTGATCTCTGATGAACAGCTTCCAACCAGCTCCTGGAGCCTTTTCCAGCAGTGATGTCGCTGTGAAACTTGCAACAACAGAGAGAAGGAATTTTGAGCATTAACACCACTGTGTTGAGCAAAAAAAAAACAAAAGTGGGTTCTCAGAAATAGCAAAAGCACTTGGCAGAGTAAAGAATGTACTGATTAGTTTTATAATTTATCCACAATCCTTATCATGTTCCTAGGGAAGTGACTGCTGGAAAATGAACTTAGGTGTTACCTTCTGTCAGAGCATGAAAGAAGTGCTTGCCTTGAACACAGCACAGCCCTGGTACCTGCAGGATCCCATTAGATACAGCCAAGCTTTCCCTACATACACAAACCCTGGATACCCTTTATGTTTGGAAACTGACAGTTTTTAAGAGAAAAATCAATCTCCATAAATCAACAAAGCAATTAGATACAGCAAGGGGTAAAATTAATATTAATGAATTTAAATCATTACTGATTTGCAAAATATCGGAGCTCTTGCAGTCCCACATAAAATGCTGTCAGAAAAGGCTATGCATCACAAAGGGCAAAAGCCATTTTGCATTTATTGAGGAAATGCTTCCAAATGGCACAGACTGTGGATGCCCTTCTGTGCATGGATCTCATATAGGAGAATGCCAAAATAGCCATACAGCAAAAAATGTTTTGCAAGAGCTCCAAGTTGTGGTTTAACCGTTGTGTAATTGCATGGAATTTTGTTTGAGAGCTTGGTCCCTGGTGTCCTGTGAATACATGAGAGCCTGTGCTCAGACCAGTGCCTGGTCCTGATCTGAACAGTGATGTTTGAAGCTGTGGACTCTGACAGTGCTGGGATAAGACTGAGTTAGATACTGGGATCATAAATTTAAATAGTGAAACATGTTAAAATACCATAATGTTAGACTACACTTATTATTGACTCATAATCATGAGTTTGATTAGTTCTGATTATTCTAGGACTTAAAAGATGGAGTAAATCAAGAACATAATAACTGACACAGAGCAAGAAATGGTCTTTCGCCTATTATAGTCTTCAATATCCTAGAAAAAAATAAATAAAATATATGGGGCTTACCCATAATCAATACAGATTAGATTTCTGTTATTGAGATAAAATGTAATAAATCTCAGCACATACCTACTCTGCATGTTCTGGAAGTGTTGCATAAGAAACTTGCTTCTACATTTTAAACATCCACCTTCTCATTTTTATGGGAACTATGGGACCACAGCTGTAATAATGTAAATCTGCCACTTCCTCAGAGATAGGAAGAACTAAGAAAAAGTAAATTTTCAGGTTAGATGCTGTCTCTGGCAACTATCCCTCACTAGGGAACTTTTCAGCTCCTTTTTTCACTTAACAATAAGTTACAAGGCTCATTTGGTAGTTAGGACACAAATGCAGCTTCCTGCCTGGATGTCCATGATGCCTTCATTTCCCTAATGAGACTTTATGATGTCTCCTTTTCTCAGTTCTTTCTCTTTTGAAATCAATTTTTTAGCAGCAAAAGGTAGCATAATGCACTCACAGGAAATTACAGTATTTTATGAATCATTAAATGACAATGGCAGAGATGGAGGTTTATTAACTGAGACAGCAATTGCCTCAGACAGTAAATATTTACGACTATACAAAGTGGCAAAAAGCTGAAGGAAAAAGAATTCCAATAACCTTCTGTCCATTTCTTGCAAGCAGAGACAGCAGCCCAGCCTCAGTCCGTGTCTCCTTCCTGGGTACAGGCATGGAGATAAGCAATCCTTTAGCACAAGTACATTAGAGGTGTCAGTGGACGTGAGAGGGACTGGACAAAGTCAAAGTCATGGCTTTGTTTCACATCCACAGTGATCTGCAGAGGCACAGCAGAGCTAAGGAGAAAAGCTTTTGTCCTCCTACAGCTTATTCCTGACACTCTTGAAGGCATTATTAAGGGTTACTGCATGAACATTTCCTTCCTAAATGTTCATTTGAGTGGTCATTGTAAATTAAGACCCCAGAATCCCTTTCAAGGAGTAGTATATCTGATTTTTCACTAACAGGTTTTTAAATACCCATTTAGAAAAAGTCTTCATTATTTATGTTAACCATTCCTGCTGAGAAGAAAAACACACATTATGGATTCAATATACTTAAAATGCTATGGTCAGATCTATTTTAAAAACATCCTTAAAAAGACACAAAACTATACCTTTTATTTGAAGTTACAAATTGTAACTTTCAAAAATCATAGTCAAAGTTGCTATAGCATTTATCCATCTATATAGCAAGACCATTTTTAATCATACAACAAATTATTTTTTTTATTCTTGCAATCTTATCCATGAAGTAAAATCCAAACAAAAAATATCTGGAACCTATGTGCATCATTTCCCACTGGAGATCTGCTGCATGTCTTACTTGGTTTTAGTTATTTTGTAGTCAGAAGCAATCATTCAATTCTCCTGTTGTGATCACTGCCTAATGGTCGTCTCTGTGAGTAAGCCAGATGGGTAACTTAAATCAGAACAATGGCAAGGAGGGCAAGGTGATGGGCAAACTGCTGCAGAAGCAAAGGTAGATTTTTTGCCTGCAGAGTGGTAATATGTAAGATTCTGTAGCAGGTCCAATGCCTTCAAAAATGTGCCACAAGAAAGGGGTCACATTAACATCTTTTATGAGTGTTAAAAACAGGTCATGCATAAGTCATTGTATATGAAATCTTGTTACCAGATGTCAGAGGGGAGGAAGGTGGCAAAGCAAGATGTTTATGTGGGATTCAGCAATAAAGACAGATCTTTCCCAAACACCTGCAAAGTCTGATACTTCCAAACAGTTCCTTAAGTGATATTTTTCTCTGTTGCCTTTTAAAGTTGATTGATGACATACAAATCTGAGCTTACCTTCTGATTAAACATCAGAGCAGACTATACTCCAGGCAATTAGTGTAACTTATTTAATAATACAAACCCACCCTGACTGCAAATGGAGAAGAAGGTAAGACTATAGGATTAAAAAACTTCTGGCTAATAGAAGATTTTGAAAGCCAAACTTTAGATATGCAGAATTTTAATAAAGTGTATTTTCTGTCAGCCAGTAATAAAAAAAGGTTTGCTCTTTTTTAATGTCCTGTAAGTTGAACTGTCTAAACTGCCCTTAGTTATGTGAATTACACTGCCTAAGTGATTTAAGGACTTTTGGGTCTTAGCCAATAGACCTAAATAGAACTAAAGGTGTTTAGTCTCTCTAACCTGCAAATACCAGAATGCAGCCCAGAAGATCAGACAATGAATGAGGATGAGGTTAAGGACCGTGTATATTCACACAAGTGTCTTGATTTCAGCAGGAGTTTTTGTAAGCAGCACACCTAGTGCACCCCATCTTCCTTAGGACTTTCTGTCCTTTAGTCTTACATTTCCTGACCTTCCAATATTTCTAGCTTTCCTTCTCATTTCTGCTTCTGCACCACCCTCTCCAAAATCCATGTCTCTGGGAGTGCCCCAGCTCTCTGCACCTTCTTGACTTCTATCTCCTCAAGAAGCTGCAGCTGTTTCTGAGTCATCAGCCAGATTTTTGCCTCACTGGTGTGTGCCAGAAAGAACAGAATGGTGCTGAGCCTTGCACTATGTGCTTTTCCAATGTGGAGGTACTAACTCAAGTGTCCTTTAAATGCAGGACTACCCAGTTTTCACAAAACTCAGAAACTTTTTTTACATCTGAATATTTTATCTTGAACATACTTGGAATCAGACAGCACATTGCAAAGCTTTTTAGAAAAACGGACAGAAGGATGCAAAAGCCATCATCCCATCCAGAAACAAAACTAAAAAAAATGAAAGAAAGACTATCCAGATTTCAATTCCTCCTCCCTGTATCAGTTATGATGGGGTGAGTTTCAAGTTGTCATAATCAGGGATATTCTTTGGAAACTCATTTTAAGTTTCTGAATTTCATTCTGGATCTGAAGGAGAGAGGGAATGCTAAGGCAGGAGTGTTTACACCACCCCAAATATCTTCAAATTGAGAGAGCTCAGCTGATTGGCACCAGGGTGATAAATAAGCACACATGGTTTGAAAGTGTTGTCAGTGAGATGGATAAACAGTTCAATGAGACTAATAAACATTTCATATTGTCAGTAAGAGTTAAGTGTGACAGATGTAGATGGGACTAATGCTAGTTTTCACTCTATGTTATGATTAATTAGACAGACAACCTATTGGTGTGGTAGCACTAATACAATCATAATAAATGGTTGTTTTTCAGGGCTGTTGCTTAAGCTTTTGCCTTTGAAAACCTACTAATAACTTCAGTAAGAGTGTAAAGGAAGAACTGAATAAAGTACAAAGATGTAGTTTTTCTTCTCCTACTCACTATCTAAACCTGCAGGAAAGGGGTTCTCAAGAAATGAAGTATGTTCTTGTTTCTCCTGAATCCATGAAAACCCTTCTCTGTGATGTCTGCATATTTTAAAGAAGAAGAAAAAGAGCCAGAAAGAAGCAGATAGGTTTGCTGTAAACCCTGGGGAGGAAACAAGTTGTTTAATAATGTATAAAGATCTGTTTGTTCCCCAGTGGTTTGGATCTCTGAATACAGGTTCCTCTGGAGGCTCCCTGTGTAGCAGGTACCTCAGTTAGCCTTAACAACACAGTCCCATCCACCTCGATGCCAAACAAGGAGGCTGTGAGGAGGTGAGGAAAGGGCTTTCCTAAGTGAATTGGGAACCTTCATGTATCCCTGATTTGTCTCTAATGTCTAGGGATAAAAGACTTTTTTGTCTCTCCATGTGTAAATTAGTCCGACGTAGGAGAGATCAAATTTTTTGTCAGTCACTAATTATGTTCAGGATTTTTTGTTAAGTTATAACTCAATTTAATAAAAGTTTTGATAGTGCTTATTTCAGCAAAAGTATTGGGTCTCCCCTCTGATAGAATGGCAGCATTTAATGCCTCTACATGCTGAGCAGTAGTCAATGTTTGATCATGCACTAAGCCAGTAAATACTGTTAAATTACCTTACATTTACTATTTTATATATGCTTGATTGAAATGTCCTATGTTCTAAAATAGAAATCATTAGTGAATCTGTTAGCTCCTCTGACCTTAATAATGTGTAACCAGAATTAATTATCACATTGAAGTATTTGCTTTAACTTGTCATTAAGTGATTATTGCAGAGCAAGAATGCAGAATCTCAGTGAATTAATCAGTGACCTATATTTTCTGGTGCTCCTGCTTTAAATTTAGCCTTGGTCAGAATGACGGAAGATCTGTCCAATTGCATTCTTGTTAAACGTTCTCAACTGAACAAGTCTGGTTACTGTCACCCAGTGAATAAAGGAGTGCATTCTTCACAATGCTGTCACCCATGGATTGTTGTATTGATGGGAACTTTGAATTCATTCAGCTGTGTCCACACCAGGGTCTCCCCGAAGCCCATGTAGGAAGCAGGACACTGCTGGCTGTGAGCAATGAGAGGTTTGCTGCTGACGATGCTGGGAGCAAGTCTGAAACATAAATTATTAATCTGCTTTTACTTTAGAGCCCTCAGCAATGGGAAAGATGTTTTTCTTCAGACCCGTTTGAATGTTGTGATAGACACCAGTAATTCAGCAGTTTAAAATCAATGTGCTGCAGCAATTTACTTGCACCATGAGGGATGCCCAGGAGGATGGAAAAAGTGATAACCTCATGGTAAATGGCAGATTCTGACAATAAACTAAAGTGTTATGGTTCTTTTGAGAGAGAACTTTGTCTTCACCCTTATTTAAACATGCAACCTAAGTAATTTTTAAATAAAAAACACTGCACTAGTATGGCATTAATACTACTTAAATATATTTCCCTCTAGCAGAAAATGAAAGGACCATCTTCAATAGTGAGATACATTCTGAATAGTGAAGTATAACATTTAAGATGAAATAACCATTTATTTGGAACCATGTTGTGTTTGAAAAGAAAAAAGGATGTGGGAAGAATTAAACAGGTTGTGACAGACTATGGAAAGTGTAGACTACATATCAATGTGAGCATTGATACTGCTGGCTGACCAATATACTGCAAAGTTACTGAAAAAGAGAGGATAAAAACATAGGTTTTTTCTAATATAGATTTGTAGATGCAAGGATAGAGAATAAAATGGACAGGGTAAGATTGAAATGGAAAAATTGAAGGTCGGGTTTGGAGGAGCAAGAAAAGTGATTTTTCTTTTACTTTTTGATCTTGAAACAAGAAAACACATTATTTGAGACCCATCTGGCAAAGTGGGGAAAGACCATTTTTTTCTAATAGGATTACTAACCTAATGAGCAAGGCTTTGAACTTTAGGGTTTGATTTCATTTTGAAATGCCACTACACACATGCTCACAGTGTGGAAGATAAACACGAATTAGAAATCTGCATAGGGCTGCACAGCTCAGCATTTCTGGAAGCAGAGGGATACGGTGCTGTGATGGAAAGACACAGGCCTTATACCTAAAACCTAAAGCAAGGTGAAATTAGGGTTCAGTCAGGGAACTGGCAGATAAGATCTCTCAGGAGGGTACCCTGAAGGGCAAAGGATCCAGGAGATCTGATTGATCTTTAAGAACAACCTCGTTAGAGCAGAACAGAGCATCCTGACAGGCAGGAAGCCAAGGGTGTCTGGTGAGAAAGATGAGGAGCTCCTGAATGGGCTCCTGCACAACAGGAACATACAGGGAGCAGAGATGGGACAGGCTACCCAGAAGCACAGAAATATATCCTGGGCATGCATGGCCAGAACCAGGCATGCCAAATACCCACTGGGCTCAAAACTGGTGAGGAATGTGAAGAGCAGCAAGGAAGACTCATACAGAGTCATTGGAACAAGAGGAAGGCTAAGGAAAATGAGGCTGCTTTGTCCTAGTGACAAAGGATATGGGAACACCTGAACTGCTCAGGTTCTGTGGTCCTGCTCTACCTTTCTGTGGTCATCTCTACCTTCTGCGTCTCGGTCTTCACTGCCAAGGTTTTCTCTTGGACCTTCCAGCCATAACTGGCTTGCGGCAGAGTTCCTACAGAAAACAAAACCTGAGCTGGATCACTGAGCCAGCTGAACAGAGCACAAGTCTGTGAAGCTGCTAGGGCACATCCAAGGTGCTGAGGGAGCCGGTTGCTGTTGTCACAGAGTGACTTTCTGTCACCCTTGGCAGCTTGTGGCAGTTAGGGAGATTCCTGGTGATGGGAGAAAGGAAGATGTCACTCACATTTGAGAAGAGCAAGGAGGGGAATCCGGGAAACTACAGGTTTGTTGGACTATACTTGTTCATTGCTGCTGAGCAAAGAGTCAATTTAAAATTTAATCAAATTATCTTTGCGCTTTTTTAGGAGTTAAAATTAAATCAGTGTTTTCTTTCATAGACTGCACATGAGAAAACCCTGTCACCAATTAAATTCTGACTTCAAATTCTCAGTAGAAACATTTCAATATTCTGCACATTAACACAGAATTAATTCTCGTCTCCTATATTCATATACAACAGCCAAATATTTGCATCTTGCATACTGGAATACATACTAATTGCACAAAACAGTCATCTTTTCCTGCAGATACTGAAAAAAGACAGAGTGAAACTGAGTGCAGAATGAAGAAAGAAGTTTGTCTGCTCAGAGCTAACAGTTTACATACTATATATTTTTACCTTTTTCCCCAGAAACTGTTTTCTATTTCGCTACATACTTGTCTGGTTTGTTGAAACAGCTGTATCTTCCCAACACAGTATGAGTGAGGATCACAAATAATATTTGTACAGCAATTTTGAACTACTGTACAAAGAGAAATAATCTCCCTCTTAATTGTCTTTTTCTTCCTATAAATAAAGTACATTCTTTATTTTTAAAAGTGTGATGACACTCTGAAAGCCCACCAGAGTGAAAATGTACATCTTCTATTATTAATTGCGTGAAGAGTCTTACTTGCAATGATTTTTCTTGCACTTAAAAGTATAAAGAGCTTTTCTTGCTTTATAACAAAGTATTTGGTACCATCATTTTTGCAAATCTGGGCATATCTTCCTCTAATTGGAGTGACTGGAGCACAAGAGCAGCTGAGGTGGGTCAAAACTCTTAAGAGCCACCTAGCACTCAGTCCTGTCTTTAGTGACTTGTGGCCACTACAAATACTTTGGAAATGGTGCCACTTGAGAGTTATTATTCTTGCAATACATACTCCCAACTTTCATGTGTCAATGGCTTAGAGACCTCCTGAGTCTGAGGCTGCATCCCCATAACTGTGCTTTATAGCTTTGGTGCATTTTCTTTCATCACTGTATTAATTACCTTACAAACCTGTTAAAGAATTTGCAATTACTAAGTGCAGAGACGATGATTTCCAAAGTTAAATTACATATTATAAGAAACAGATTCCCTTTAGTCCATTTTGAGTCTTCTGCCAGACAATTGTATCAGGCCTTCTGGAAGGTCAGTACTTGTTACTATTCCTTGTAATTTTCTTCTCAAAGCAGTCCTATGGACACTGCAATCTGTTGCCTCCTCACACGTAATACTCCTGTATTCAGAACTTCCTCAAACTCCTTTTTTTGTAAGCACCAATGCAAAAAGATTAATTTAGCTCTTTTTCTCTCATACTTATTCATTTTTTGACCACATGAGATGCCTGCAATCATTAATCCTTGCCATCCTTCCCACATCTCCAGCATGCCTTGTCTCCATTCCCAGCTGGGTCATATAGTACTGCTATTATACTTTTTTGTCCATCAGTGTGGAATTTCAGTCCACAGGGATGGTGCATAACTGATGGACAAATTTTAAAGACATTCCACTTTTGTTACTTCATATGATATGTACACATCACTGACATGATCCATTGCTGTTATGGTAATACTTCTGTGCATATCTGTGCATACAGAATTTCACACAGAGGACAGAGGCCTACTAATCAAAATAACATCTATTCTAAGGATGAAAACCCACTGTAAATCTATTTGCACATTTCCTGTTAACATCAGTAAATTATGCAAAGAAGTAATTGTTTTATGGCCTTTGATACAGAAAAAGACATAATTGCTTTCCTAGAGTAATTTAAAGCTTCTCTCTACTACCAAAGTAGTACAGGCCCCCATTTGGTAGCGTGGGACAGATACCTGTGAGAGAGGATTGAAGCAATTCAAACCTGTTACCTTACTCTAAATTTATAACTCAGTTTGCTTCTTGCAGCCTCTGATGTAGAAGGAAATATTTTATACAGGTTGAAAGGGACTGCACAAGTTAATGAAAGGGAAAACAGGGGAAACCTGTGGAGTCCATCGAGGATTACTGAACAGACAGACCCCATGCCTGCTTTGGAAAGGCCCTGGGCTGCAAGCAGCTAGACACTCTGAGAGGGAAACACTCCTTATGCTTGCCTTGTCTGACACTGTTTCCTAGGCATCTGCTGACCCTGGGCAGTGTGAGACTTGGAACTTAGATCTGACCTGATAAAACTGCTCTCATGTCCATGGATTTAGTGACAACCTGAAAAAAAGACAACCAGTTTCTAAAACAGATACAGTTGTATAAGTATGGCTGCAAATCCTACCAGCAGGTACAATCTAAAGTGTGCTTTTTGTGGGACTCTAAGTGGTGGCTACAGTCACTTTGAGTTTGCAAATGCTTGTGATTTACTTGCAGATTTTTGCATCTTTCCATCCCAGGCTTGCTTCCACAGACTTCCATTGTCCTCTAATTTCTTCTAGGAACATGATGCTTTCACAGTTGTAGAAAAAGAATTTACTGCTGGGCTAATGCCAGATGGAGCTTGGAAAGACCTGAGTCTTAAACATCTGCTCTTTTAAAGTAAAATTGGTTATATTTTCAGCTTAATGAGATGAAAGATAGATTTGTGATAGATTTGTAATATCTGTCACAATATGAAAATTGAGAGTGAATCTGATGAGCAGGTGTTGGAACTCAATCTTTTTGATTCCAAATCCTCATCAGAATAGAGGGAAAATATCTTAATAAGATAGAAAGATACCTGTGAGAGAGGATGAAGCAATTCAAACCTGTTACCTTACTCTAAATTTATAACTCAGAATATGGAAAGGTTATATAAATATAAATGTAACCTCACAAAAGCTAATGAACATGATTATAGCTGTTTTGCAGATGAGTGGAAGGCTTGTGCTGTGAGTGGGATGTATGTTAAAAATCCCAGCTGTTGCTTCTGTATTTCACATGAGACTATAAAAGCTTATAAAAAGCTAAGTCTGTTTTAGCTTTACTTTTCCTAACCAAAGGGTTATGTGACAGTTCAGTGCTCGTTTTGTGGAAACCTGTGGCTGTAGCAGAAGGAAGAATTCAAAAATAATTTTCACAGAGGAAAGTAAGTTATTAGAGTTTAATTAATTTAGGTCCCCAGCTTATGGGTAAAGAAGAGGATTGGATTCAAGAAGGGATGTGTAACGTTTCTTAATGATATCTGATATGTCACTTGTCTACACATCTATTTATTTGTGTAAACATTAATTCATTCATTCAGAATTCCTTTAGACAAACATATGGCTCATCATACGTACTTACAGTTCTGTGCTTGACTTAATGAATTCACACAGATTTGATTCTCTCTTTGAGCAAATAGCTTGTGATGTTTCTAAGGAATGGCACATCTGCACTGGAGATCTGAAAATCACATAACAGGATACAATTTTGCACCAGGACTGCAGCTCAGGGACTTAGTCCAAAACCTGAGGAAAGTGTTAGCCACAGAAATATAACCTTCTAAGCTTTCTGTCATGGCTTTCTTTTTCCAAATTCACTTGACATTTCTGTTACCTGATGGAGAAAGGTACAGTCTTTCCCAAATTCTTTAAGCAATTGCTGTGCAAACATAATATTCTTTGTAGCTGCTTGCCTGCAGCATGCAAGTGCCAGCTACAAAATAAATTTAATTTAGCTGACGAGAATCCGCTCCAGACCACTGTAACATATTTAAACAAAGCAGTTTTAAAGCACACAAAGAACAAAACATACCTCTGTTTAGTGCCCCATACACACATTTTGAATTATTTTTATGTGTAGGGAAGAAATTTCTCAGTTGCACTGGAAAATGTTACTTTAAATAAACACCAAAAAAAACCCCAACAGTGCTGCCCCAGAAATACTTCACTTGATATTTTAGACATGTATAAAAAAACTTCACGTGTTGCTGTGCAAAATGTTACTGTTCTGTGTGTGTCATGCTGCCTGGTTTGTGACTGATCCACAGAAGATATAAGTGTACACAGTTCTCAGAGGCACCGGTGTGCATGGATGTCAGGGCATCAGTGCTACTCAACAGCAGAATGAGAAAGTGTCTGCACTTTGCAGTCTCCAGAAAGTGACATCAACTTTCTGCTAAGTGGATGTTACACAAGGTGCTAAAAAGGAGACAACGATAGATACATTTAATACATTATCTCTTTATAGGACTCTGAAGAGTTCAATCCTTCATTATAAAATGTATAATCCTGGTGACAGGCAGAAACTGAAGTGATGCTCAAAAAAAAAAACTCAGTGTAAAAAGCTGCAGCAAAAAATGGTGCTGATTCTCAATGATTTACATTTTGAATTTTATTCACATTAAGAATATAAACTAAGTTTTAAATAAAACATATCTTAGCAATTAAGAGATCTAACTTGAGCTACAGACGATATTTGATCTGGTGTAAGCAAATAAAGAGAAATTTTCCCTGAACATCTATACCATAGGCCCATTCCCATTATGCCTAGGAGCCAGGATATCTATTTCAGTTTAGTTTGAGGAAGCTGATGGAAAATTTGTCTGTCCTTTTTCTTGTGAAGGAAAAATAAACAAGGATCCCTGTAGGTGTGTGTAACCTGTATGATCCCACAGCTTTCTTCCTCTGCATGTTGCTTTGTCTCTGCTTCAGTGCTGCAATGCTCCCACCACTGTGAGCTTTTCTCTCTGCTTGCATCCCTTTGCTTCCCAGGGAAGGAAGGGAGGCCAGTTCAGAGCACCATCCAGTCCAGCCTTGGAAGTGTCCAAGGATGGGGCATCCACCACCTCTCTGGGCAAGCTGTGCCAGTGTTTCACTGTCTAGAGGATCTACCCCCTTTTAGTTTGAAACCATTATCCTTTGTCCTATTTCAACAGGCCCTGCTAAAAATTCTGTCCCCATCTTTCTTATAAACCTCCTTTAGTTATTGGAAGGAAATATCTAGATATTATCTAGGAAGGAAGTCTTAAGATAAAGCTTGACTCCTCTGTCCTCATGCAACTCAGTACATTGAAGCTCAGACTTTCGTCTTCTCCAAGGAAGAAAAGCCAGACAAGAAGCAACTCTGGGCTGCAGGATAATTGCTCCCAGGAAGGAAGGACGGAGCAGACACAGGTTGGAACATTTCTTTTGCGTCTGCTTCTGTAGTACAAATAAACATAAACAGAAAAAATAACAACAAGAGGAAGTAAAACCAAAATGAAAAACTTTTCTTCCCCTGGGGAGGCACTGAGTGTACAAACAACACAAGACAGAAGTGGGCATGCTGGATTTTTCACACCCCCCTCATTGGGGCTCAGAAAGGATCTTCTTAAATCATGATCCCAAACATGGTATAGGAAACAGTACAGAAAATAACAGAGGAAAAACAGTTTCCTGCCTGTATAACTGCATTTCACTGCCAATTTTGTACTGGATGGTTATACACAGATGCTGCAAGAATTTGGCCCCAAAGCCAGTTTTTTTGCCAGTTGTAACAACTGAAGAATTAGATCAACTTCTGTACTGTGCCATAAAATGGACAATGACAGTTTCAAAACTGTATCTTACAGATTCTTCCATGTGTTCATTATTTTTTGAGCGATGAATGTAAATATTAAAACGTTGTGATATTTTTAAACTTGGCTTTAGAATACTGGAGTGGCTCTGTGGGAAAATAATTTGTCCCTGGCTGTGTAACAATCACTTTCCACCAGTCAAAGCTCCGGCTACAATCTGTTTCTAATTAATCAGGAAGACAAGACAGGGAGAGTCTTGTACTGAGACAATATCATACATAGTGGACTGAGTGTAAAGCATGCCAGATGAAGATGTGTTTAGTGCACTAAAAGGAACAATCTAATTATCAGTTTAGTGCATGAGTCTTGAATTCTCCTGAAAAAACAATGCCTACTAAAACACAGCAAATAATCTGGATACAGTGAAACCATGTAGCATAAAACAGTGACACCTGGGCCAAACCAGAATATTTAGAATCTTAACATAAAGTTTCTAATTCTTCCAGAAGCCCTGCAGAGTACAGGAAATTCAAAAATGTTGACACTCTAGCACCTTGTTCAAAGCTAAAAGTTTGACAATTCAGCTTCAATAATTCTTGGAGCTGACAAGAGGGAAAATAATTTTTATAGTGTATGGAGTAAAATTTATAATGCTCCAAAATATAATGAAAATAAATAAATTATTTTAAAAATAGTTTGAAAGCCACTTTTATTTTTTAGCCAGCAGTAGTTTTAGTTGTTGAATAGAGCTCTCTCTTGCAAGCCTTACTGACACAGATGGTTCATCTAAAGTAAGGGGAAGCATTCATCTACCAGCTATGTGCAGGGGCAGATCATAAGAGAGAAAAATGGTTTACTTTAGAAAATGGAAGTAATGGAAAGTCTGTCCATGTTCACTTTCATTTTGCTCTTGTTCCTTTTATTTCTGATGTAAGGAGCATTGTAGTGAGTGCTGTGTGTCATTGCTCTTCAGGATGCTGGAAATAGCATAGGAATTGTTCCAGCAACAGAGCTTAGAAATTATAGTGAGTGTGTTTGTGAATAGGAGTTATGTCTGTTTATTATTCTGTCTTCTTTTGAAGAAGAACAGAGCTGTCCTATAATCTCTTAAACTCTTCCCAGAAAAGTATCTCTGATATTATTGTAAATATGAAGTCCAGGGTACTGTTTCTGTACTTAAAACAAAATAATGGGCTGTTATTTCTAGATGGAGAAAGTAGTGAAAAAAATCTGTAGGCTTGTTTAATTTCTGTCCACACTGTAACTCAGTGGTGTCAGACAAAGCGAAATTCCGGCTTCAGCTGAATGGTTGATATTGCACTGCAGATTAAAATCACAGATGACAGGAAGACCTACAGGTTGCTCTGTGTACCAGCAACAGTCAGAGACTTCAGCTGACTTTCACATATTAAGTAGTTCATGTGAGTGGGTGGGCTTTGTGGGCAGAAACTCTCCCAGGGCTGAGATCTCACTTGATAATCTGGCTCCGGATATAAAAATGTTAGCCATTGGAAACTTAATCCAGCAAGGGACTTTTAATTTTCTTTCTAGCCTTCCATCTGTGAAGCACATACCCTTTTCCTCCCATTCCTCATGGTCTCATTCCTTATCAGCATAATTCACAAAACAGATTTGGTGCAGACTTGTTTTGCAAGATTTCCCATAATTGACAAGAGCACATGAACAATAAATATCTTAATTAAACCACTCTGATCTGCTTTAAATTTTGGTCTGCATTAACTTCCCATTTTGCTGCCCTCTGACCAGAATTAGTCTCTGTTTTCTTTGGGGATAGGAATTTTTGTGGAAATCTTCATTACATTGACTATAAAAATAGTTCTATGCTGAGGGATTTTACTACTTGCCCCTCAACCTGTAGTGCAAGGTACCTAGTCTGCATTCAACCTATAAAAGTGTGAAGAATAGTAATAGTAATTCAGAGGGGAAAAGTACTTGTATCTGAACAAGGCAAGTAAAACCATTATAAAGTCTGCTGAGGCTAAGCTAAATAACATGAGTCATTTCTCAGCAGGGACCCAGTGATGTACACTGAGCACAGGGAGGCTCAGGCCAAGAAAGCTCCTTGAAAATACCTGGGCTCAGAACTGCTGCAAGGCAGACCTTTACTTAAAAAAATAACAAGACAAAAGACCACCATCAAGCAATGCAAACCAAGGAAGCAGGAGGATGGCTGATGAGTGTCCTCATCAGACTATGGCTGTGAATCACCAGTGGCACCAGGACTCCTTCCTGGAGGCTCATAAGAATACTTTGGTCACCTGGGGCTGGACTTTGGGTTTTCAGCTTCTAAACTCAAATAAAATATAGCATAAATAGGATGAAGTATGGCCCTGTTGCTGTGATTCTGGTAGCCCCCAGCACACCCAGCAGGGAGAGAAGAGAGGACAGCCCACACCTGGGGGTGCAGGAGCTCTGGCTCTGGTCTGCAGCCTTTGGGGCAGGCACGTAGCTCAATCTCTTTGCTACCTCTGAAAAACCTGCCTGTTTCAAAAATTAATGGTATCAAGTGACAAGATCCTGTTGCAAGACAAAATATTTATGCCACTAAAATTTTATATATGATTCCTACAAATATTTTTATCGCTGTTGTAATTAATAAAAAATGCAATAAATATTTTCCTTGAAATTAAGGTAATTGCTTTATCAGAATTGCACGCCCTTCTGATGTATGTGCAATAACATTAATTAGTATTGACTAAACTTTGCATTGAAGATAAAGTTTAAAAAATAAACAAAAAACCCCAACTAATACAGGACAATTTATGGTTTTGTATTTGATAGAGAGATAGTGCAGTAAAACAGGAGCCCATCAGAATAGTTCATGAGACCAATAACAAGGAAACCACAGCTCCACGGAATCCTGCCAAATAAAAATGACATGGAACTCTAATGCTGTACAAGAAGTTCACCTATAAAATATGTTCTGTGCTTTCTAAAGGAATTGAACTGAGCATCTACAGCTTGAACTTTAGTTGGTAAAGGCTAGCTAGAACTTGTTAGTATGGACAACCAGACCTCAAATAGCACTGACAGTGCAGAAGGGGTGGGTGGTTTGTAGGTTGTCTTGGAGCTGAGCAGTGACTTCTGATGGATTTATCACATATAAATCCATCAGAATTTTGATCTTTTGACAAAGATAAGAATCTTTGTCTTTTTTGTTAAGAGAGTAGAATTGAGGAAGAAAAACAACATAGGAGGGTACACTGAGCATGAAGAAATTTCAGGTTATTCTTATCTTTATCTTGCATTTTCTGTGGGCCTCAAAGCACAGATAAACTTCAGGAGCTCTGCTGTGACTGCCCAGGTGTATCCTTGCACAGTAAAAAATTCAAGGTTATTTGAGATAGAGGGAAAACCTTTTGAAGAGAGAAACTCTGAGAAGTCTTCTTTCCACCCACATAAACTATACTCCTGTGTCAGCTAATTTGTGGAAAATTATAGTTACCAAGTGCTGGGTAAATTTGTCCCAGATTTATGGATTTAAAGTCACATCTCAGCATTAAAACAAATTTATACAAGTCCTTGAAATTAATCTTATCTTTAAAATTTATCAGTGGTATACTTAAACACAAAGTGGTTCTGTAAATTTATTAGGCTGTACTGGTATGAGTACTCCTATGTATGATAATCTGGTGTTTATGTAAATAGAAAAGAGATTTAATAGCTTATTTTTACTCTGTCCTTTAAAGTAGAGATAAAAGCAATCATTTTAGGGATTCTGAATTTACTCACTGAAGCCCAAGGACATCCTGTGATGTGCCATCATAGCCTTTCTTGAAATGGGGAAATTGGAAATGAGAAAAACCTATGGAAGATTTTGGTGTCTTCTCAATAAGGTTTCTGACCAAACATGCTAGGGATTCAGTAATGCAAAAAGAAAAGAAAAAGTCTGAAATTCCTCTGTAACGAATTAATCATGAACGTTATAAGCTAAAAACTCACTTTCCAGTGTGAACCAATTGTACCTGTTCTTTAAAGCCCACACACACCCTGCAAACTGGTGTTCAGGCACTCTGCAAATAGTATTTTTGGTGTGCATCTTGTTTCCCTCAGAAATAGTCCAGCTAAAGGAGTCCAGCTAAAGTGACATGATCCCTCGAGTACTTCTTACATGCACACAACAGTGAATTACTTGAAGACTGAACTTTGAGCTAGATTCCTTCAAGCCTTTGTAAGCAGTGATCTTGCATTGCTCACAGAGCACCCACTGTGGACTCCTTTGCAGGAAAGCTGAACAGTGATGCCATGTGAAACCCCACAGCCCAGTGGGGTAAGGTCTCATTAAATTAAATGGCGATTAATACCCACACCACCTAAAGCCATCAAGATACTGATCATTTGGGAAAACCAGGTCAATTCTGCTGAACTTTTAAGTTCTTATTTTTGATTATGGCAAGATACTAAAACAAATATTTTTGCAGTGTCTGAATTATTTCATGAGGATCATTTATCAATGAAACATGCTATAATTAGATGTTCATGCCTAATTGCAGAAGAGAAAATGTGTTATACCTATGGATGTGCAGACTCTGGAAGGGGTGCCTTAACTCATATCCCTTCACCTTTTGATGCAAGGCTACCTGGATTTTCCAATCCATCAGAAAACATCACTGCATTATTGCTCATCCTTTGCAAGTTCCAATGGCTAAGTCCAAGGAATTAATCTGAAAATTTGCCTTAATGATATTTCTGCCAGCCTGAGCAGATCCAAGAAATGAGAAGATTTCATACGTTTCAAGCTCAAGCAAGCAGGAATACACATTTCCTCTATATTCAGTTATACATGCAGATTTGCCCAAATGCAAACACTTCTCAGTGCCTATCAAAATTGAAAAAAATGCCTCACAGGTTTGATTTCCTCAGTGAGTTAATTAGCATTTGGAAACTAACAGACATTTATCAGTGGAACACATCATTGGGATAAAAACCAGCTATTTCCTTTGGCACAGAGGCAAAGAATGACAGAACCTGAGTACATAAGAATGGTAAATCGCATTTCGACCACTACTGATAAAATTGGGTAAGAGATGGACAACAGAAGAGTTTCAGAGCCAGTGGGATGTGCAGCACTCACTCTCAATGTCAACAGATTTGTGTGCCATAATTAAAAAGTGATAAACCAGGGTCCATGAAGCTTATTGAGAACATTTCACATTCAGTGGTGTGTTTGGGGAATAAATTGAGAGCAAGCCCTGCATGGAAGTCTTGAGGTCATGCAGAATGATTTACAGTATGGCTGTCCTCATGTCAGTCTCTGCACATGGGCAGAAAGGGTGCTAAGCCCATCTTCCTCAGCTGTGTTTAGATGCAATTAGTAAATAATCCTCACATGCCTAGTCTTGTTTTACAAACCTAGTTACTATGAAAGTAGGTTTTAGCTCAGGAAAATGTTTCGCTATTCTCACTCCTGATTGCCATCATTTGTAACTCAATAGGCAAATCACAAGTAGTGGAAAGAAATATCTCCCTGTATACTGAAGGATGTACAAATTCATCTTCTCAAATCACTGTTATCCATCTGGAAAACAAGTAAATTTTGATCAGTCTATCAGACATATTTAGTAACATCTGTTTATTGCAGGCATTTCAGATCTTAAGTTTAGGCAAGAGTTTGCTCATTCACGTTAACACACTCCTTCCACATTGGTTTATTTGCCTGGAGGCTTGAGAGTCTGACAAAATTTCAATTGAAGTCAAACAGAAATTTTTCATTACCTCTATTGGAAAATTAATCAGGTAGTTGGTCTGCAAATAACATGGATCTAGACATAATCAGTCATATTTTTCTTCAAATTGCTATTTACCATGTCCTGTGACTAACTTTTAAATTACTTGAGAAACAATATTTGAAAAGGTTGTGATATAATAAGCCAGACTATTGACATTTTTCTGGAATGTTATTGAGCTCAGTGGTTTTCAATTAAGAGTATGGTCTATACCAGCTCAGTAAATACACTGAGTCACATACATTAGGAGATTATTTAAGTATTAAGCAGTGAGCATCCCATAGAAAGGGTCCTCTTAGCACCAAAGTGGGTTGCAAAGATTTAAGAGCCTGAGGACACACCAAATACATGCACAGATAAGAGCAGTGACATAGATCAGTGGTCCAAACTCTTCCTTATGCAGACATTGCTGCAGATCTACCCTTTTTCCTCCTCAGCTCCCTGTGTAACCTACCAGGCACTTTGGTGTTTCCCCCATCCAAAAAACAACAACAAAAAAGAATGATATTCTAATGTTTAATAGCTCACTGGTATCTGAAAACTCCATTCATGAAGTGTTGGTGGAACCCTCTCCTGAGCCACCTATGGCTGGAGGGGAGAGAAATGGTTACCTGGGGTTCACTATGACAGATCTCTGCTCCACAGCTCCTTCTTGGGCAGAGGAACACCAAAGAGCCCTGTCCCTACAGCCCTTACCCACTGTGCAGGGCCAGCCTGAGCTCAGGGTCAAGGGACAACTGAGCCTATAATACAATCTTGAGAAACCCAGAAAAAGAGGATAAAGTAATTCATGAGTATAATGCAAAACAGCGCTACTTTCTTTCCCGAGAAGAGCAAAGTTTAACTTATGCTTGTCAGCGTAAGAAATCCTTGCATAGCAAAGAGGAATATGCAATTACTCATCCCTGTCAGAGCTGTTTGCAGTCTGGACACCAGCACAGAGAGAGCCAGAGGCAGCATTCTTGGGAAACATCTGTCCTAAAGGACTGGGCTTGTTATCTAGAGCAGCCCTCTCCCTGCCCAATTAGTTAGCTGCAGTGAAACATGCATCCATCTCCAAACTGGAACCTACTAAATGGCATCAATTGCATACAATATGCAGCTGTCTGCTGTTGCTAGCCGTTTATTTATATTTTAATACTGTCAGTTAAATCATTAACAACAAAAAATATTAACATCACACATTCCAAATCAATATTGAAATTCAGAGAAAAATATCACCTGCTTCTGCAGCTTGTCATTTGGAAAAAATAACACATGATCACTAACCAAGCAGCATAACCAAAATTATAGATCAGTAAGACTGAAATCCCCACAGCATCATCATTCTGTCAGCCTTTCCCCAAGACTTCTGAGATGTCTGCCAGAGAATTAACACAAAATGCTCCAACACAAGTAAACAAAATACAGTTATTCCACCTAAAAGTTTGGATATGTTTTTCTTCTTTATAAAGTACTGATTATATGTGTGTATATATATATACAAACACACACACAGACACATATAGATGTACATGTATGTATCTTGGCTCAGTTCCTCTTAATCATCTTCATTTTGTGTTATCCCCCTGCTTCGTCTTTCCATAGGCCTTTTCTCAGATGCTAGCTGCCTCACGCCCGATCACAGAAATTATTTCTCTTGATAAAAATAAAATTGTGAAAAAAATCAACCACTTTCCATTTTGGAAAATGCCTCATTTTCTGAAGCATCCAACTTGTATATCAGTGTTGAAGAAAGGGAGAGGAATGAACTGTAGATAGGTAGCCAATACACAAACGTAAGGAAAAACCTTTTTTCCATTTGTGCAAAGATTAAAGTATAACTTAATAATCTTAATTCTGTAGGGTCTCAAACAATCATAGCAGCTGAATGGCATCTTTTCAAACTCTAAATTTTAGATCTGTGCTTCCAGAGGCGTTATCAGTATTAGATACTGGTTTTACTAGCAAGCTAAACCAGCAAGGTAACACTTTACTTCTTTCACCTGGCAGTAGACTCAGGCTCAGTTCTCTCACTGGCAGGATTTCAGGAGAAATATTTGCATGTGGACAGAAAGTACATTTTAAACTTGCATTACTGCTCTTCTTCAAATAAAGCAGCTAAGCACAGGAATCAGCCTTCAATCCTCCACTTAGACAAAATTCCCCAAAGTGCAGCACACAGAGGTTTTTAAGTCTTTAGAAAGTCAGTGTTAAAGACATAGACCTTAAATAGATCTCAAATGTGAAAAAAAGAGGTACATATGTATTGTTAAATACAGGACTGTTGTAAAGTTTTATAGACAAAATAACTTACTGATGAAGAGAGCCCCAGAACAATCCCATGAATAGCTGCAATCTCTGTGTCAGTGTGGGGCAAGATTTTGCAGACCTTCATTCTGTCATTTATTCCCTTTCCTCCAGCTGTGATAATTCTGAAAAGGGTTGAATTCACATGGTATTGAATAGCTCTCTGTCCTATAGAAATGTCTGTGGGTTATCTGAAGCAATACAATTACAGTCATTGAAATGAGGAAATAACTTTGTGGTTGTTTATACATAAATGAACTTTAACTGTAAAACATCCATTGCATTTTTTGTTGTCATTGGAGAAAAGAAAATCAACTTTTACAAATCAAGACCCAGCTGCAGCTGGTTTTAGTTTCATTTTCCCCAATTTAAAAATACTGAGATGAATCCCCACCGACTTTACCAAGAATGGGTAAAAGATGCATAATCAGTCATACATGCTTTGCTTTAGTTTTATTGCAGAAATCCATTCTGATTTGACTTTTTTTTTAACATATATGTAAGTCTGAATTCTGCTCAAGGATTTCTATACTTTTCCTGCTTATGTTTTCCTCAGAGGTCCAAAATTGCCCTGGTAAGGCCTCGTGCTGGCTGTTCATAGAAGCAGGATATATTCTAGCTGTTGTGTTTATACCCCACCTGCAGCAAAGTGGGAGTCACTCAGGAGCAGGTGATTAAGAATTGATCAAAAAGTAGAATCCAGAAAATAAATACACCAGTGGTCATTTTTTTAATGTCAAATCATTGCAAATCGATGGAGGCAAGTTGGCTTAGCAGCAGCTTCCAGAGCCTGGCCCTTTATGCATAGTAAAAATATTTAGCAGTGAACAATGAAAGCTATTCAAAAATTTCAGGAGGTTGAATCATTAGCTGAATAGCAATTGCCAACAAATAAAGCTCTACATTGTACCTGTAATCAGGTCAGGTTTTCAGGGACGGCCAAAATAAGAATACAAGCCAAAAGAAAAGAGAATATTCAAAAACATGCACATCCATAGCAATTTACAGCTTGTTGCTCTCTCAGATAGTGGAGCTAGAGGAGCAACTATTTACACTTCGTTTGCTAGCTCTGAATGTGCTGGTGAAGTTAAAGACAAACCAAGACAGAAATATTGAATATAAATTCTTTGTTGTGAACTATAAAAAACAACCCGTTGCTCTTTGATATTTTCAGTAGTGGAATGATTCAGATCACTCTTTGTAGGCTGAGGCATCAAACAGAGAAAATGCTAAGATGACTTCTTGTGAAAAGCAATCAACTCTTTCCACTGAAGTAGAAAACTAGTTTTTTGGAACATTTTATTTAAATTTGCCTTAAAAACAAGGTATTTTTTTTTGCAAAATAGTTTGCATATAATTGTTATATGTAGCATACACTCATGCTTTTTAGCCTTACACATCCAAAAAGCTGTGATTCAGAGCTCATGAGGATGAACTGTCTGCTTTTGATTAACATTGGTTTTTATTAAGAAATATTTCAAATCCAAGCAGTTATCTTCACCATATGACTTAGCACATGTCTTTGTGCTGCCCTTGCCCTGGCAATAAAGGTCATCATAGAGACAAAGAAATGAGAGCTAAAAGATATCCCAAAATCCAGTTCTCCCTTTTCTGTAGTCCAGAAGAGTAGGATGCCCAAAGTCCTACTCAGAATCTGCTCTCTTAATTTAAGAGTAATATGAAAGTGCTGACAATAGTTCGGTTTATTAGACAGAGCACTTTTATGTGAAATGTTAATAAGAGAGGAGTTCCCAGCTGTAAAAGGACACCAACAGAGCTGGGACTATCACTAAAGTCTCAGAAAATCTCAATCCAGTGCTCTGTGACACTACAATGCTCCTTATGCTGGTTTGTCAGTGGGAAGTAAAATCTATTGAAAATCAAATCTTCAGACTCCTCTTTTGTTCAGCCTACACCTCAACAAATGCAAAGGCAATCAGACAGGGAAATTGTGGTGTTCTGGGATGGGATTATCTATCTCCTTTCTTACTACAGTAGCCCCATTTTGGGTAGGAAGTTCTCTTGGAAGCAGGTGAAATTGATTGATACTTTTCAAAGTGTCATTTTGTGGGGCTCTCATTACACTTCTGCCAGTTTTCTTCCAGGCATTTAGCAGCTGAGTGATTGTTGCTAACATAGTTTTTTCCCTCAGCCAAATCTGACTGAATTTGCCAGGCAGCAAAGGAAGCAGCATGTTACCAGCTCTCAGGTCATGCTGTACACACATTTGTATCTGTAATACTTTCTAGATCTTAAGGGCAAAACCCTGTTCTCCTGCCTGCAATGCAGTGTTTTAGCTGCAGTGCAGATCATTTATATCTATGCTCCCTGTCCAAGTCTCAGGGAGGTCAGCTGTGATTTTGTGAACATCCCTCTGCAATTTATTTCCACATTTTAGTGTCTCTTCCACAATCAGTGTGATTAGAGGGTGTGTGTGGCCTTTCTGTGTGTGCTGGCTCCTTGCTGACCCGATGGCTCTGTCCCTGCTTTTTCCTGTCACTCCTTAATGCACACTCACTGCTGACCCTCCCGACACTCTCCCAGCCTAAGCAGCTGCAAGGGTGACCTGTGGTCCCTGACTTCATTTCTTCAGTATGTTGTTGATATCAAATAATTCATGTTTTATTCTCTGATGTGCATTCGGTTCCCACTTTATAACTAAAGCATTTGAGGCCAGAAATGAGCTTCTCTCCTGACAGCTGGGACAGTGCTGCCCAGCCACGGGGTTCCTTCATTTTTCACCTGTGGTGTTGAGGAGTGCAGGGACAGCAGGGACCTGGATGGAAATTGCTAGAATAGCAGTGACAGCTTACCTCTTTGTAATATGATGCTTTCACATAAACTTTACATAAGAAAACTCATTTTTTTGAGTGTGTGTTTTCTCCCTTTGATTTCTTCCCTTTCTTCTGTAAGAAAACAGAAGTGTAAACCTATGTCCAAAATGGTAGAAGATATTTCTTTAATCAGAGTCCTAGCAAACAACAGCCATTTTCCCCCAGATATAACAGACAAGGTGAGGCAGAGATGCTGTTTTTCCCTCTGCTCTCTTTCTTAACTTTTTTCCACAAGGCCACTCTGATGAGGAGCCCCTCTCTGCACATGGACTTGCAGGATCCCTGTTTATTACTTGTCTCAGTGTTTGACCTGACCATTGATGCACATAATTGAAAAGCAGTGTCTAAAGTGCAGAAGGAATCCATTAATAAAATTGTGCCTTTTCAAGACACATTTGTACAACTTGTATATAGACATACATATATATATATATATATTTACACAGGCACATTAGACATAGATAAATACATGTACACGGGCACAAAGGGTGATAATCCTTTTGCAATCCATTCCAATCACTGCTGTTCAATACAAGAAGCATGACTCTCCCCCTCCAGGCAGTTTTGGTATGTGCCTATAAAAGATGGCTACACAATATTTTATATAAGTACCAGTATTGCTAGAAAAAGTGCAATAGTGGGGAATCAGAGTCAGAGAGATTTCTTCCATGAGCAGGCTGGACCAGAGCTAAATGCTGCATTGCACCAACTAAAAGACAGTGCCTTCCTTCTGCCTGAATTTACCCTGTGCTTCCCCACTTCAGACAAGGAAAGAGAGTTTGCAAACATCTAGGATTATAGCCATCACTTATTCTTGTGTTCTAGTGCTGTGTGCACAGCACAGTTTCATCGCCTTAAAAGACTGGTGATCCAAAAAACGGAAAAATTGCACCCATATATCAACTAAATTCTAAAAGGCTTATTTTTATCCATGACTTCAGCACTGCTTTAATAAAACTTAACAAATGTCAGGTATTTTCTGATATATCATGCTCCCTGAAGTGAACTCTGTGATCAAATGCTTTGCTAAAAATCTCACTAACAGCATAAGTTTTTATTAAATTCTTCCCTAACCATGAACTAATCAATTTTTTTTGTGAATACTTTGATATGTGGGATGTTTCAATCATTGGAAATTGATCACTGAAGCTATATATTATTGTTTCTTTTTCATGCCTGGTAAAAATGCAATTGATATTGGAATTAATTGCTGTTCTGGCAATTTTTTGAAGTTTTCCACAGGACCAGTCATGGGTGCTAGGAAATCAGCTCCTGTAAAGGCTAATTTCAACAGAGTATGACAGCATGAGAACATAAACATAACATATCAAATAGTGGGAGCCCAGACACAAAGCTGATTGTGAAATAACTTCAGCTAATATTACAGAAACATTTCTAAAGCATATAGAAAAATCTGGGATCAAAAAGTTAGCCCATATTTTGCACCTGGTGCAGTAAGAGGAGGGATCTATTTAGTGAAAAATCCCAGAAAATATATTACAAAGAGACCTTTTATTAATATCAACAAAGAGAGAAGAAAATTCTGCAGAATTCCACCAGAATGTTCAAAACAAAACCAAAAGAACATGAGCTGAGAGCACCCTCTTCTGATCATTATTTTCTTCTTCAAGTTCTAGGTAAAATATCTTCTGCATATGTTGTAAAATTCCAGTGACCTGCTCTTTATCAGAATCACAAATACATAATGTGCTTGGGAGATGAATACAATAAATTTGTTTCAGCTACAAACTAATATTTTTACTTTAGTTGTTTTTTTTGTTTGTTTGTTTTTGTGCAAACATGAAGCCAGTTCTTCCAGTAACTCTTCCCCTTTGTATGTTGCAGTTTGATTTCCGTGAGGCCACCCAGAGCCAGAGGTGCAAGGGACAGGCTGATTTTTTGCTTAATTCATACCACTGAGAGTGATTTAAATTCAGGTTAAAAAAAAACTGATTCTAAAAGAGTGTGTTTACAAAGATTTGTAAAGATGAAGGAAGGAGCAGAGGATGGGGAGAGAGTAAGAGCAAGAGGAATATTAGGAATATCAGTCTTTTCTATAACTATACCAGCACTGTTTTTACAGTATTCTTACAGAGACCAAGCTGAAGACGTACATTTTAAATCCCACTGTAATTCAGAGGAAAAAAAGAAGAAAAGAGAGCAGTGCCTCTAACCCTGTACCTCACTTTCAGCCTCTGAGGACTGGAGAAGTAATTCATGAATATTAGAGCTAATGAAGCTTCATTTTCTCCAGATTTTTGGTTCAGTGTTGATTGACTCTCCTGTCTGGAAGATGTAAATTGTGACAGAAGCTTGTTCTGCATTTGAGACATTCTGATGTGCCCTGTTCAGTGTGTATTCTCTGGCATTTAAAAAGACTCCAGCTCATGCTGTAATGTTTTTCTCAGTGGGTACCTCTCAGATGTCTCTCTGACCTGGACATCTATCTACAGAAATCTTGTAGGAACATCCTGTCTCTGAGGTTTCTGTTCCTTTATCGTATTTCATAGAAATACAACAATGGGTTCAAAGAACTAGATAGCATGGACTAGTGGGCAGACATGTATTGAAACGTCTAACTTCTAATTAATTCTCTGAAGATTTTCACTAGAGAACTCTTGATAGGCAGAGGTGTGGAGAATGCTTCCCTTTGGTGTAGGGAGTGATTCAAATCAGAGGTGAATCCCAAGGAGGCAGAGGGAGTGATCAGCCAAGAGTCTCCCGCAGTGCAGATGAGGCATTTCGGGGTGAGTGATCCCATCTCTCAGCAGGAGAGGCTGATGGACCAGCACACACTGCCAGCATCACACAGATTGGAAACCAACAGAAATGAAATTGGAAGATACAGGCAGAATCCTATTATGTGATAAGGAAACCAGGCTGGACAGAGACAGCACAGAGATAAGAGAGTCATGAAAACTAACAGAGCAATTTGGATCTGAGAAAGTGGATGCACTATTAACCAGATGCACTCAGCCTCACTGGATTGCCAGATGAGGCTTGTCCTTGTCAAAATACAATAAATTGGCCTCTTCAGCTTTCTCCACATTTAAGGTTCTGGCATGAACCACTTTAGACAAACATAGATTGATGGCTGAAGTAAACACAGGGATGACACAGGACCAGGATGATGCTGAAATATCATTAAAATTGATGATTTTGGCTTGTTCGTCTGTCATTTTTAGTACAGCATGGCAGCGCATCTGGAGTCCTGACATTATCACAGAGTAGTGTAGAGCCTTCTGGGAAGGGAATGCTAAAACTGGAAGAAAGGCATATGCAGAGATGCAAAACATCAAGGAACGGTTTTTGATCCTGCTGGTAAAGGGCTGTGTTGTAATTCCAGGTGTCTGACAGGACTGAAATCCAGCTCAGGCCAGTGTGCACTTGCTTACAGAAACAGTAACCTACAGCTGGGCTGTGGAAACAAAGGTTCAGGCACTGTTCAAGTTTCCTTAGAAAGGTAACCCAAGGCAAATGCAACTTTGAGTTATTGACCCAGAAGTGGTAATTTAGAAATTGGAAATTTGGGTTTTTAGAATAGAATTAAAGGAACTGGCCATTTGTAACACCTGAAATAAGAACAGTAGCCCATGTAAGAATATGTGGGTTTGAAATGGTACAGGGTCAGCTGTGTATTTAACATCCCTGAGGGGTCCTGTATGGAAATTATGGGAGTCTCCAGAGTTATCAGCTCTTATTATCAGGCTTCACAAAACGTGGACCAGCACTACATGAAAAGGTTTCTCAGTAGAATTAAAATTATCCTGGGGCATAGCAAGCCTCCGACTTCAAAGTTTCTAGTTATTTGCACATCATACTTTAGGTTTTTTCTTTTAATGAAAAAGAATTACAAGGCTGTCAGAATCTTTCATTACGAAAGGACCTCAAAAAGCAATGACACTTGAGCACAATATCTTATCTTCCTGGTAAAGAAGCAGAGAACAAGGCTGGATTTACATTTACCTAGTTAAAAAATTTCTTCTGACTTAATCTGCTATATTATTATTTTGAGGTCAACATTGTCAGTTCTGTTCTCCAAAATGCACTTAAGGGTTATCAAGGTGTGCTGCTTTTGCAAGGTAAGCAAGGATTGGATTGAATCCCTGCAGCCAACTCATATATTGAGCACAAGGCTATAGATCTTTTCTTCACAAGCATGGAAAATACCACCAAAAAAAACCACAATAAAAAGCCCCAAAAAACCCATATAAAAATCCACACAAAAACGACACTTGTCTTCATTAGATATCATCCAAACTATTGCTGTGAGTGGAAAGCACTTTGATTAGGACTGACTTAGCAACATGCACAGCATAGTCTGGCATATGAGTCTAATGGATCAGCATTCAAAGGCATATAATGAACAGATGGTTCCTGCAGAAGAGACTATTGCAGTGGTTTTGGTCACCTTGCACTGGCACTCATTCAAAGCAGGTGCTCCACAAACCAAGACTGGAGGTGGACCAAAATGAACTGGCTGAACAAAACTGGGACATTGAAAAGGAGGAGACAATCCCTGCTTCTCTCTTTTCCAAGACTAAATGAGTGCATGCGATGCCAGCTTTGCCCGCGGTGACCAATCTCACATGTTTGCTACTGTTTCTGAGACTCAATATCAATAACTTTAACATGAGGACCAGGGGCACTGATGAGCTGAGCATGTCAATATGTAATTCAGGTTTGAACTCCATTTTATACTCCCTTGTTAATTTTTTCTGATTTTGTAAGCTGTTCTGTGTCCAAAGTGGCCAAGACCCAACTAGAACCAAAGCTGTTATTCTGAATCCATTCCTGATCTGATTTTAAAGCAGAAAGATTAAATTCCTTGCCTTTAGGAGAAATCAAATATACCTGGCATCAAACCCTTCCACTGTCTAGGTTCCAAAATTACCTGCTACAGCAAGGAAAACAGCAGCAGTGGAGATATGTGTTTTCACTGATGAAGTTATCCAGTGGTTAAATCTGGATCAAACTTCAGAGCAGAATTTCAAAATTAATCAGGGTCATGGTTCATGCACACATGTGATGGTGCTAAAGTCTTCTGGGGTTTCTTGTCTTCTGAAGTTTTGTCTGTGTTTGATCTAGAATAGGAAAATAGGGTTCATTCCAATTTGGAAAGAAACCCAGAACCCAAATTATCTGAGTAAACTCACATCATGGGACTGAAATACCCCCTTATCCTTCTCTCTCTGAGGATGGAAACTTTGACAGTCAGATGGGACTGGGGAAGAAAGATGTCTCCAGATGGAAAATGATGAAAAGCTGAATTTGGCAATATTATTAAAGTGGACCCCTGGTTTTAATTATAAAGTTATAGAACAAGTGATGGCAAATCCATTACAGAGTTTGAAATTATGTCCAGCTTAGCTGCTTTTAAGCACTGCCAAGCACCCACTACTCTACAAGCAGAATCCACTCCAGTTTTCAGCTCTCAGGTTGAGATGGCTTGTTCTTGCAGTGACCTGTTAATCTGCCCAGAAGACTCTCACAGCTCATCTTCCCACCTTTTCAACCAGCCCCCTCTCAAGGGAAACTTTCTTTATTGAAACTGGCTTTAAAAATTATCTTGATCTTTGTGACAATTTTTAGCAGTAAGCCAGTGAATTACCTGGGAACATTTATTTAGGTTTCATAAATGGTTATAGGGAAACTGTTAACAGAGCCACTATTCTGCTTGCCTTGAAATATTGAGGCGCTGCAATGCTTTGATTTGAAACAACATAACCTACAGGAGGATGTGGCCCTGAGAATCAGGCTTTTCGATATTGTTTGCATAATTTCTAGCCACTTTCCCAGGAAAGAAACTATAAACATAGGTGTTTTTACATTCCATTAAAGATATGACCTTGGATGGACGTCTCTCACGGCCAGCATGGTTGGGAAGGTGGTAACCTGACTATGCAATCCCTGGTCGTTGTCAAAAACCTATAAATACTGAAAGAACAAATAAACTTTTCTTCTTTTTCACCACACTTGGAGCTGCATTTGTGTGAATCATTTCGTGTCCGACAGTGACAGGAGAAAACCTTGAAAGAAGGATAGAAAATTCACTATAGAAAAGTTCGATTTCAGTGGCTAAAATGGTGGAAACAACAATCGGGCTTTGAGAAGCCTGAACTTCAGTGTGAAAAATAGTCCACCTGACAGTGCTGTCCTGCCTGACTTTAATTAATCTGTCGCTACAAACATGACCTAGTTACCACAGTACAAATGTCAGCTTGTAACAGCTTTTCCCTAGAGCCCTCCTTAGCTAGCATTTGCCATTTACATTTGCTCTTTGAAGGATGAAGAGCAGTTAATGAGCTCCATCTACTGCTGCACGGAGTGAATTGTACCAGCAGCCCCAGTTCCTCTGCACCTCCCCAGGCTGTGCTGGGACAGGTGCTCAGGCACTCTGCTGCACCTCTCCACTGGCAAGGGCTCTTATTCACCTCTTTGTAGCCACCACCTTTACTCCATGTAGGTTTTCTTTACTCTATAATCTTTTATGTAATTTCATTTTGAGTTACAGGGTGACAACCTTTTTTTTTTTTTTTAAATACATTTTCCCATGCAAAAATGCGTAGCAGTTCTCAAAATAATTAGCACAAAAACCTAAAGAGGCTCACAAAGCAGGAAATTTTATTTAAGTTGCTGCTGCATTCTTAATAAACAAGGCCACTGTGTTGAAAATTGGTACTCAGATCAACAGATGGATGCCCTTCTCTTATGCTTGCCGTATGTGTTGACTGGAGTATTCAGACGGGATATTTAGTTGTTCATGTCTTAAAAGAAATTATCTGATAGTGACTTAAAATACCTTCTCTAGTTTATGAGAGGGTTAATGAACACCTGTTCTAAAATATCACCTTCCTTAGTATTTCCCTCTTGATTTAGGTGAAATATTTCAAATACTCTCAAAGTATCACATCTGGCATCACAGGAAGCAGGCTGCAGGAGATATTTAACCTAAAGCATGGCTGAATCAGAAAAACGCTATATAATTGATGAAGAGGAAAGGTAGCAAAAATACCTTTATGTCTAAAATCTAAAAAAGAATAAAATATCTGATTAAATATCTCAGCACAGGATTCTATTTCCATAATAATTTTCCATTAAGAGAGAAAACAATATCAAAGATCTCGCTAAGGTCAGAGGTGTTTTTCTAGTCTGCACAATGCTGAAACACCTATGTGATGGCTGCTGAATCAATTAAAAGACCAGGCTTGGAGATTCCACAGAGGAAGGAAAGTTATTCCTCAGGCTGGCTGCTGCCTTTGGATCCATGGAAAGCAGGGCACGTCCTGCTGACAGCAAAGCAAACGACATGAGGATACATCATCAATTCTCTAATGTAACCCCCCTCACTGCCTCGGGTCCCTCCTTGTACATCTGCCCCCAGCGGTCCCAAAATACAGCATTCCTGAATTAAGAGTCAGAGAAGGTCTCTGATTGGAAAACATTAAAATCAAAGTAAGAAACTCAACTATCAACCAGAAAATGGTTGCCAAAAGTCCAAGGTCTTTTCATTAAATACGAAACCAAGGTAATTTTCATCCCCTCAGACTCAGCCTCGGCCCCTGGTCTTAGCACTGAAAGAGACTTCCCCTCTCAAATTTTCCTCTGAGTTGTAGCACTCAGTGAATTGCTCATGAATGCTCCTTCATCAATCCTCAGGGAGCCTTTCTGACTAACTCCAAGGGATTTGGGAGTTTTCAGGGACAGAAACTATGTTTGAACAGGATAATACAAATGATCTTCTTCATTCTTCATACACCACACTGGAAATCTATTGGGAACATCAAACCAAGTTTTATTTCTGAAATTAGCAATTAATGCAGAATTATGCAAAGCAAAATAACGAAATAATCTGTCTGTGCAGTCAATTCTTTCATGAAAACATGGGGGACTTCAGAGTATAACACTACTTACAATTAGCACATCAGTGGGAGAACAGACCCTGTTTTCAGCTAGTTCATTGTAAATAAAGATGCTCAGACTTTCAACAACTTTTAAAAATAATATTTAAGGTGAATTGTCACCAAATTAATTGGAAGCTACAAAACTCAAAATGCTTACTTTTTGCTTGCAGTAAATGTTAATGCTAAATTTAGTGTTAGCATAACAGATAACTGTTTGAAAATATTCAGGAACAATGTAAACTTCAAATTTAAGAAACTAAGCACAAAGATTTGATATCTGTCTTCTGTGAATTTTATGGGGGTAAGAACTGGAAAGAGATCGGAGAGTCCAGTTTTACACCTTCAAGAAAAAATGTCATACAGCCTGTTCCTGAATAAAGGGTTTAAGGGTAAATATTCAGTAGCAGAATGTTAAATAAAATATTTTTTTTTTTGGTTGCTCATTAACACTGGCAGACTTAGTTTGATTTCTTGAATGTATTTAGTTTCATATGAAAGTTGGAATAGCCACAATGTACCAAAAGGCACGAGACTGTTCTTGAAGTTGCATTCCCTCAATAAGCTTTGCAAAAGGCATTACTGATAACAGCAGAGAAACAAATTTTCAGTAGTCAACCTTTAGAAAATAAAAATACTGAGGGGATTTTAATGACTTCATAATTGTCTACCAGTGTGCATTGATTCTTGTGGATTTAGATGGGAGCAAGGGCAAATCTGTCTTGCTCTGGAATTTTGCACTTCTTCCTCCTCATGCAATGGTGCTCTTCACGGGCAGCACCCCGGTGATAAGGTGTGTCCAAACCTGTCCATGATAGGGGAGATGTTTAATTCATTTAAACCTTTCATGTGTGCAGTGAGTCTGATCACCAGAAATGCCAAGATACACAGTGCACAACAGCACATGCACACATTTTTACCAGTGTATGCAGCAGATACCCATGTTACAGTCAGGAAAAAGCTGTGATAATAATTGCCTTTAAACTTCATGCTTGCAATGGAGGGGACAGGCTTGTAATAGCTGTCAGTGAAGCAACCACCTGGAAAGACTGCTATGGTTTTTCACCACCTGTAGCCATTCTCTCATGTGGGATAGCTCTCATCATTTTATCTGCGTTAAACTTTTCCTATTTTATCACGAGCTATCACACATACAATGTTTTCTTTTCTATTCAAGAAGTTTTCCACCTTTATGTGATTTTTTTTTTAACAGCATCTAGTTCAAGAGGATTTACCAAGCTGAAAATTAAGCATATCAAATTTTTCCTCTGCATAGTAGTTACACAGGCAGCTGTGACTGAGCAGAGTACAGAGTATAAACGTCAGGATAAATTGCCATTTTCCATTAAGGATTGGTGAACAACTAAATCCTCACTCAGGGAAATGCATCTCCCTGGATGTGAACCTTTTGGCTCCAGTCCATTTCTTTCTTTCTTGCTGAGAAAAGCCATTGATGACTATGGGAGCTCTGTCTAAAGATATAGAGGGATCCTGACACATATCTGTGACCTTACAAAAATGAAGATTGTTTAGTTTGTGTCGGTAGCTCATGTCTTCAAAGCTGTTTCTTGCTACGTAGCAAAACCACTTTGATCTGCAATTAAACATTTTCTTATATAATCTGGAAAATGTATGCATTATTGGCAAAGCTAGAAGGAACTGAGTACAGAAAACAGAAAAGGAAAACAGCATTTCATTTTATTTTTACATTTATTCAATGGAGTTCAGAAACAAGTATAATATAACTTATTTTACAAAGTTGAGCATTAAATATTAAAAAAATTACTTATTGGCCTTTGATAAGCAGTTTCATATGGGACATGCATGCTAATATGAAGCCATTTTTGGATGACAGACATTAAAGTCAGAAAAGTTAGCTAACAAAATTTTTAGACACACTTGAAAAGGTGGCACATCCTTTTATATCCCTCTATCCACATGTAACTTCTCCATTTTTCTGCAACTTCCCCTCCCACGTCAACTTTCTAAACTTTAAACTAATATTACAAAATAAAATATTTAGAAATACAAATAATACACCCAATAAAGTACATTAATTACGATGAATGATAAGGGGAAAGAGAATCTGGCGTAGTTGTCTATGTGGTAAGGATTTTTAACATGGAAGCAATCAAAGATACAGAAAAGTCTTTTCATTACCGACATTGCTGAGCTACACCCACTGTGTTGACTTCTCTCTCTTTTTCTGTCAGTGCTGGTTTGTTTGCTTTTGTTTGTATCGGTCTTGTTTGTATTGCCAGGGGCACTGCAACTGTTGGCCACTGCTGCCAGGACTCCATTCTTCTCTTCTTCATCATCATCAATAATCTGGGAGGGAACAAAACAGCAGGTACTTAAGTGTATGTTTCATCACCTGCTTACTTTAGAGCTGCAGCAAATGGGATTTTTCTTATGTCTCCTCCTCTGTTTCACTCCTCGACTTCAAGGACAAGCACTTACATGCACCAGGAGCTCCTTTCAGCTCTCAAAGCCTCCATTTAGGGAGAAAACTTTGACTTAACACCTTACAACAAAAACTTTGGAAGGACTGTCAAGCAAATCTGGGTTTGTTTAAACATGGACGAGGAACTTTACTTAAGATAGCAGCAAACCCCTGAAATGCACAACAGTAAACTGTCTTCTGCTCAGGGCAAATGCTGGCAAAGGTTAGTGCCCAGAAAGTGTGAGGGCAAAGGTTAGTGCCCAGAAAGTGTGAGGGCAAAGGCCCAGCCTGGAGATGGGGAAGGTGGGGGAGCTGCCAGACCAGACCAGCCAGCCGAGCTGCTTGCACCCCAAACTGAGCACCCCAGGATGCAAGACACCCTCCTTATGTGCAACTGGCTCAGCTTCATCCTGGTCCTTTGTGATAAAAATCGAGTTACTTTAAAAATAAAGAGGGACAAGGCCCCACCCACAGCTGATCTAATTCTGAATAGCTTGGGATACTTTCTGTTAAGTCCTGGAAGCTGTGCTTTAAGTTCAAAGTCATGCTAGGGTTAAGAATATTTTTATGTGCTTCACTGCATCAAGACAGGTCTTTGGAGAATGTTGTATAAGCCTGCTGGTGGGTTTTGTTTCTTTGATTAGAAAGGGCTCAGAGCCATAAAGTTCATGTATGAAATTTTCACCCTTTGAAGTCAGTGGCTTTTCTGTTACTGACTCAGAGGACACAGGATTAGACATCAGCTGCAGCTTCAGCTCTGAAACTTCCTTGGAATTTCTGGGGTATTTAGTTTGGCTTGGGATATTGCAGAGACACCAGCAGAAACAAGCTACAAAGACTGGCTCTAATTTTGTATCTAAACTAAACCTTATTATGTATACTTTGAGGAGGGGTCATTTTAATTCAGGTAGGCACACATATAATTTTAATTTTCTGCTGATAATTTTATTACCTCCCAAATCAGTAGGTGACATAAATGTAAGACAAGCATAAAAAAATTATTTGTGAAGCGTAGAATGCAGAATCTCATTCTTCTGACCAACTTGCTTTTTTTCCATTTGCATCATGAAAAGAAACAGTTTACACAAGGACAATATTTCAAAAGGTTAATATGTACATCCCCATCTGAAGCCAGACAAAAGTTCATTTAGGTATATCCCAGCTATTAAAGTCAAAGAAAGCTCATTAAGGCCCTAAGTGGTCTCCATGCCAGTACAGAATTGCTCTTCTGCCCAGGGTGCACATGTACAGCATGAGCCCTGAGTGAGTCCTCTTCATCTAAAATTAGTGACACCCTTGAAAATTAAAGTGGAGTCTGGACAACGTCCTCAAACTGCTGTGAATCAGTGAAGCAGAAAAAATGGTGGTAGAAAAGGGATTTTTACCGCTTTCCACCTTCAATTAAAAAATAAACCAAAAACAACAAAAGACTTGGGATATTTTATTTGAGAGATAAACATAGTTCAACAACACTTATCATCCTAAAAATACACTGACCAAAAAAACCTTGGTCATCCTCCACCTGGCCTCCTACAGCTCTGTGAAAGGCTGGGATAAAAATCTGCCTATAAAGCATTAAGAGGATCAATCCATAAAACTCCAGTCTGAACCTTAAATAATCCCCAGGGTAGTACTAAAATTCAAACCTCGAGTTTTTACTTGAGGCCAGACTGTTATAAATACCTCTCTCTTCTGCTTCAAAAAGTTCAGGCAGCTGAGGAGAGTGCTGGGGATGGCAGAGAAGCCTTTGTCAGCAGTGCCTGGCACTGGAAATGAGGCACTGGAGCCACAACTTAATGAATGCACTCAGCACTTCAGAAGTTAATAAAATAAAGGAACCTGACACAAGAGTCCTGGCTTTTTCTCCCTGCTTTCGTTTTTCATTACAACATTTGTACTTCAAAACCATCAGGCTATAGGGCATTGCTCTGTTTAAGAGTCTATTTTTTCTCTCAGGTAGGGCTGGCTACAAGTTGTTTAGAATTAGTTTTATTTCAGAGCATGAAAGGACATTGTGTACGTGCCACTTTTCCTTTCTCACAACTGCATGTGAGTGATTCCCAGGAGGCTGATGTGTTATTAGGCTGTTCTTGACTCCTTTCAGCTCCCCAAGGGCCAGTTCTTACTTAAGCAGAAAACACTGCAAGCAGTGCATATGTACAGGATTCTATTTGCAGAGCAACAAGGCAGAGCTCTTGCAAAACAGAGGGGAGTTTACAGCAAAAGTGCTGTACCACATAGCTTGGAAAGGAGAGAGCTCGTCTAGAAGAGAACCACACCTCCTCATTTATTAAAAACTGCAGTCTTATAGAGTGATTTATTTATTCCCTTTATAAAGGGACTTTTCCAGATTGTTATGGAGAACTGAGCATGATGAATGACTGAGCTGCTTTACATTATATCAGAAAAAGAAATTGTGTTGTGAGTGTTCAGCTGTGGCTCTAATTTTAAATGTCATACTAAGCTTTTTTCTGGATGCCAGCTGCCAATGAGGAAATGGCAGCTGGCACTAAGGGCTCTGTTTAGGTACCAAACCAGTACCATCCAGGAAAGATGCTGTGCATCACCCAAAAAGCACTGTCCATGACACCTGATACTGTGGCTGCTGTTTACTAAGTGTTTGCTGACATCCAAGAGCCAACAGAGTTGAGGAAAATTGTCACTTTCACTGGAAAATAAAGCTGCTCAAGTTTAAAAATATTTCAACCCAGAGTGCTGCACACCTGGAGCTTATGTGGTGCTCATAAAAACTGCATGAGGCTTGCACAGAAATACCACAGAGACTGAACATCACACTTACAAAATTATTTTCAGTTTTCAAACTCTTCTCCATTCTGCCTTAAAGGTGGAGGTTTAGGTAAAAGACAGAGGAAACACAAGGAATATTTCTGTGCTTTATAAGAGGGTACAGTTAATGCCTTTGTGCAAAAAAGAAACTCATGAGAGGCAACCTCCCCCTTTAAGCATCCTGTTGTTCTGGAGCTGATGTGAATGGCACATTCTGCCTGACCTGCCTTGCAAGAGGGGGCTCCTCTGCTTTTGCCATTAGCTTTGAAGGTGTCTCTGTGGGTCCACATGATGTGAAACATTGCAAGAGCATGGATATGATGAGCTCTTTCACCAATTTATGTTCTAAACTGGAGATCTCAGGGGTTTCAGAAGGGTTTTATACGTGGGTGCCCAACTTCTCCAAAGAGCAAAGCGGGAAGCGAGTGAGTACAACTAATTCCTATACAAGAGAGAGGGTGACATTTCCATTTCACCTCCTACATTTATTTACATAATTCTGAGTGCAAATTTTCTATCAGCTCACATATGGGAATAACAAACTGGGATGTGAGATTTCCAATTAACCTGTGTCCACAAGAGAATACGCTAATGAGGACAACACATTTACAGTGACGATACTCACACATAAATTGCTAAGTAGCTGCTAGACAGTGACATGAGATTTTAGCTGGTGTTTTTGCCCTTGTGATGTTTTTGTTTTTACAACAAGGAATGAGAAATACAAGTCAGGTGTGCTCTCCATGACACCCTGCTCAGTAAGCAGTTCTTGCCCTTGGCTACAGTAAGAAAAGGACATGACACACATTTTACTTATTCCGCAGAGTCGCAAGTTGATCTAGGACCAAACAACTGTTTCTTCTCTTATATCCCTATCTTTGTGCAGGCAAGAATTATTTTTGGCATTCTTGCTCACTTCCTGATGCCCAGCAGAAGGCAGGAAACATGCCTGAAAGACTATCTATTCCTTTTGATCATTAAGTTCATCACAGAACTTTCTCATTTTACAGCTGTACCTTCATGTATTTCCATGCACATTTTTGAAGACTACAATTTCCCATGTTCACCCTACCTGCAAGCATGAGTACCTGCTCCAGATGGAAGGGAATCTGAAAGAGGCAGGTGAAGGCAAGGTCAGTGTAAGTGCCTTTCACAGCTCCAAAGATGCTTAATCATCTGAGCACTGAAACACTTTACTTTCTTGCCCGAACCTCCAAGCAGCGTTTTTTTCTTCCTTACACTATGAGCAAAATGACAACCACTTACTTCACAAGATGGATATGCTCACAGGGAATTGTCACTGATGTAACCTTGCCAACAAAAATTACTTGCAGGCTTTCCACTCAAATCCTCATTGGCAATGAGTGTTTTCCCATTTGCAGACAATCCCCAATAGATGCTATCTCACACTGCCCACTGTGGAGGCTCTGCTTCGTGGCCACTTTGCAGTCTTCCTCCCCACACAACAGGGTTGGTTCTCCCTAACCCAACAACAGCTTTTAACATATTCTTGTGCATTTACAGGACCTATCTTTCATCCAAACAGCCAAAATCTCATATGAATTGATGAACTATCAAGACATAACCCCACACAGACACATACTGCCTGATCTTCAAAAGGTTTTGAAGCTTCTCCACTTGAGCTCAATATCCTGTTTCTTGAGTATATTGAGGAGCTTTGCTTAGGCATTTGTGATGCTCTGTTCTAATTTGGCTTAAACAGTTAACAATATTCTTCTGGACATTTATCCCTACAGCACTCAACCAAACTTCTTTCTGCCTTTTATTTTTCTTCCTGTTATTCCCATTTTCCATGTTTTACTTTTTGCTATTAATCCAGAAATTTCATAAGCTGCTTAAAATTTTCTTTTTTATCATGCATATTAGGTTCAGTTACATAATTAAAAGTTGCAAGAAAATCATCTTTCAGCTTCCATGTGATTTCTTTTCCCTTGCTTATGAAAGCACTGCTATACACTGGAGATGGAAGATGTGACAAAACTTCATGAACCTGTCCTCATTATTTCAGCAACCACCAGTCTCAAAAATACCTATGCTGATTTCATCCATTTTTATTTTAAGTATATTTCACAATATTTCAGAGTTGTGAGAAACTCTTTAGTGCCACAAAAAGCACTGTTACAATAATGATGCAGAAGGGAAAATGGATCCCAATCTGATTTCAGGTGCAGCTGTTGAAGGAGAAGGTGGGAACAGGAGGCTCCAGGGACCTGATACATCCAGCACATGAAGACATCTGCCAGAAGACTGACTCATGTTTTATGCTTGTGCAGGTTTTGTAAATGGAATGTGATAAAATCCTTTTTTCCATATTGCAGTAGGATCAAGTCACCAAGCTCAGCCTAATTTTTGAACAATTAGTGAGTAAATGCTATTGCCTGGGAGACAAGAAGTGCCTCTGATTTTTGTAAGACACCCAGAACATTGATAAATGGTCAAAAAGCTCATTCCAAAAGAGAGAAGAGTGCTTCAGTTTGTCTGGTCTCTTCCAAAAAAGCTCCAGGTATACAAATTTTTTTTTTCTTTTTCTCAAGATTATTATGTTTCCCTGTCCTAATTCTAAAAAAGAAACTACCTTAAATACATTTACCATTAGTGCTAAGAGAATTCATTCTTTTTCAGGGTGACACGTGCTAAAAAGGTTATTTTAAATCCATTTTGTAGGACTACAACCAAATAATTAAAATACCTTTGGAAGCTCCTTTGAGCTGAGTTGGTGCAGGGTGCAGAAATGAGTCACAGCATACTCTAACAGTGCTCCGAAGATGAAGCTGAAGCAGATACCAAGGTAGACATCAATTGCCTTAATAAAGCAATTAGCATTTGGGAGAGAAGTCCTGGCTCCCATCATCAGTGTTGTCATCGTAAGGACTGTGGTGACACCTGTGGAGTGGAAAAATATATGTTCTAGTCTAACACAGATGGCACTGAGGGCTTCTGCTGCAATGGCCCTACTGCAGGAGAGTTTTCCCTGGACCTGAAACTCCTAGGATACCATAGCATTTAATGGGTCGATTTTAGGAAGAAGAGTTTAAATTTAACTTGCAACTTTTAAGTGCTGAAAAACAGTAGCAGACAATGCTAGCAAGGCTGGAAGACTAGAAATGAAAATGAGAAAGATTTTGGTGTCATGGAATGTATATTTATGATTAACACATTATTATTGCAAATCTATGCAGAAGGTCCATTTAAAATATTCGGATATCATTTTGCTCAGTGGTTGCCCACTGGCCTCATTCAATGTGAAATCCTTCTTTATTCCCTGTTCTGTAGGAGTGTTTTTTCCATCCCACCTGCAGCCTGATCAAACCTGATTTGAATTTTTTCCCTTTCAGAATATCCTTTATTTGAAATTAATTATATTTAATCTCTTATAATTCTCTTGTTATTCATGTGTTAATTAGTGTGTATCATTAGACCTCACAAAAGCCTCACAATTGTCTGTGCATGCCATGTATTTGAATATGTTTAAACTATTTCCAAAATGACAGTTTTTTGCTGTGCTTTCAGCAGCCTCCCCTGCCTGTAAGTCTCCTTCTTGTAGCTGCCAAAGGCATTTTTCTTAGTTAAAGAATAGCAAGGCTTTAAGGGCAATCCACATGATTGTACTGAGTATGGCAAACCCAAAAAGTAATTCCATAAAACTCAGAAGCATTTTCAGCTTCAGGAAATGGATGTCCAGCATGTGCAATAGCGAAGGTGTCTGGATGACCCAGCCCTTGGTCTGGGTTGCTTTATCAGTTTCTCACCTATGCAGATTCTGGCTGGAACCGAAGACTGGCTGATCCAAAACGACACCCAGGAGAGCACCACCAGAAGGATTGATGGTACATATGTCTCTAATATGAAATACAAGATGTTTCTCTTGAGTTCAAAGTGAAACACAAGTTTTGGGTAACGTCCTGTGGAAGGAGCAGGGGAAAAAACATTGTGAAGGTGCAATTCATGAAAAGATCTTTGAAACAGCAACCTGTATTAGTTTGGTGTATTGCAATGCAATAAAAGCTCAACAAACAAGCTTGTGAAAATTAAACATGGCACTGAAAAATTCAGATTGAAGACTCTGAACTGAAGGAAACAATCAAATATGTAACATTCAGTCACCATATCCAGAATTTTATTAAAGACACCTTGAATTGGAAATTAAATGAGGATTAGTGAAGGAAAAAATAAATCCATCAATGCATGAAGAAAATGTTTCATTAAATAACACAAGGCAAGGAAATTTGAAATCTCATATGGATTTAGCTGTTGCTATTCTTAACAATGAATGAGCTACTATGCGAACTAGAGTAGTAAGGATTGTCATTTCATGAAGGTGGAACAGATTCTGACTTTTAACTATCTCACCTATTCAGTTTATTTTTCTTTTCATTTACTATTGCTCAAGATGTAGATTGAGGGTACCTGTTCTGGAATTGCTGACCTACCTCTTATAATCCACTTAAACCCAAGCAGTGTCTTTGCATCTCACAATCTATTTTTCCTTTTTATTAGTGCATTAGAGTGTTTGTGTACCTCTGAGTAGTGTCACTATTGTGGCACAAATTATTTGCTTCTGAGTGATATCCAGAAGATGAACTTTGGGGATCAGAGAGTCAAATACAGAACTGTGTTCCATGAGGGCACAGCACACTCATAATCAAAGCCTGAATTTCTTATCCAGCTCACTAACTGAACAAAATTTGGCTGTGTTGAAGCTCACGGTCTGAAATTGTTAATAGTTCAGTGCTTTACAGGAAAACAAAATCTTGCTTTTTAAATGGGCAGAAAAGGCTTCTTGTTCTGAAGTTTCCAGTTATAAATTAAGTGGTGTTAAGTTTTTGCAAAAATCATTTTAACACCATTTGCATGTCAGTGAAATATCAGTGAAAGACTAATGCTCTGTAGTCAGACAGTTTTGGCTTCCACTATTTTAACACAAAACCTATTTTCTGGAACCAATGTTTGCTTCTAGTGCTGCCTGCTGTGAGTCAGGACAGAACTACAGAACAATGAATTCACTTTAGCAACAATATAGGCACAGACAGGCTATTTGTGTGTCCCTCAGGTGTGCTGTGAGACACAAAGAAGAGCACTTTTAAAAGCTTGAAGTGAAAGCAGTGGATGCCAAGAAATGTTTTATTGCTCCCAGATGAGAAAATGGATGGCTACATTTCCATTTTTAAAAGCATTGTATATATTGCATCAAGAGAACAATAACAGGATTTTTAAAACAGAAAGAATTGCAAGATTATGTAGTCTGACCCTAATCACAAGCCACTAAGTTTCCTTAATGATCCCTTGCTTGAACTAAATATTTTTGGTTGGAATTGAGCCCACCTTCCACACAGACATGAAGACTTAGCCTGAGGATATCTAGACACACAGCATCCACCATTCCTCTCAGTAAATAATTCTGTTTGCTAAGAATGAATCCCTAATTTCTAACATTAACTTTGTTTTCAGTTTTCTGCCACATTGACCATCTCTTCTCTACTGAACTAAATAGTCCTCTGGTAGTCAGTTCTTGCTCCTCACAGAGGTAAAAATACACTGTATTTAGTGTTCTTTGTAAATTCAGTATATTGAGATGCTCAAGTGTCCAACTGAAAGAAATGGTACAAATATTAAACTATCTTGATGAGGCAAGAGATACAAATATGTTTTACACCATTATCATTTTTTACATGAAAAGAGGGATATTACACCAGTGTACCTCTACCGAGGCTGTGACTTTTATCAATACATTTGTTTCAATAAATGTCATTTTTCTCACCAAAACTGATTTTAAGTGTATACAGGCCAAAGTAAAGTACTCAAAAGGCAGGGAGTGAAAAACTGACAGACAACTGTGCAACCTTACTTTCCCTATCTGCACTCATCTGTGCTCTGAAATGAGAGCAGTGCTATGGAAAAGCACTGAGTCTGTACAACAAAAGCACAAAGCACATTTAGGGAATGGGAATGGGATACTCCACAAAAGCTGTTTGTGTTGTGCTTCTGTGCTGACCACAGGGAAGGATGTGTTGCCACGTGCCCAGCAAAGGGGAGTGGAGGAATCAGACCATCCTTCCTGCAGTGTGTCACAGGCACCTGGGATTTCCTCTGCTCCAGCCTCTGAAGAACTCGTTGTTAAGAAGGAAACCTCTGGAATACAGAGGTATCTTTCAATACACCCTCTCCTCGTCAGTGCCCTACAACTTTATTTACCTCAGCATAAAAGTCATGTGCGTACATGGGAAGTTAGTTCAAAATATCAAATTTAAAAGCCACAGTTTGCAATTTCCAAGTTTAGATGAGTCCTTTGAATATTCTGGTGTTACTATTTTTTCTGATGCCAGAAATTTCTGAAGTAATGTGAACAAAGAGAAATAGAGATGTAACAGCTTATAGCTGAGTGGCTCTTTGGGTAGCAAAAAAGAGGTATTTCTTTAACCTTAAGGCTTTCTTCTTTCCAGAATCCAAGACATATCATGGACATGATAATAATAGTGTCAGCATTTCTCTAAAGAGTTCAGAAGAGCTTTTATAATGGAAATTTTGAAGCAACCTATATATAGAATTCATCAGAGCTCCTCCTGTAATAAACTGAAGGAAGCAGTAGTCGAGAAAAAGTATTCAGTGCATACTTATCATGCTAAAGAAATGAACAATGGGATAAAATTAAGATAGGGAAATATTGCAGTCCCTTTTTCATCTATGCCACGCATGTACCAAAAGTTATCATCTTTAAAAAGAGCAGATTTGCTGCTGCTGTTGTGTGAGCTGCATATGAGAGAGTAATGCTGTATCTCATTGCCTTTGACTGGCACATCTGAGACCACAGTGCCATCAGCCAGATCAAAATTGACACAGGTTCATGAAATCCTAGTCTTGACTTTACCAGAGTTAACTCAAGTACAGCTCAAATTAACTCCTCAAAACTGTCACAAGTTTGCCACTTATGTGACAACAAAATACTTGCATTAAAATGAAAATATGTTTTTTTCTTTTGAGTTTCTTGTCCATGACGAATGTCACCTCAGTGTGAGACTGCTCTGATTTAAATTTGTTAACATGACAGAAATAATTTCTGTGCAGATATCTAACTGCAGCAAAGGCACAGCATTAGCACTTACCAAAGTATTGAATTACTCTGTGTAACACTTTCTCAGGTAAACCTGAAAACTTGAATTACTGTTAATATATACACTCTGAACACACCCCTGGGTGAGTTATGCTACTTAGGTGACCCCACAGCAAAAGAACATTAAGCTGAATAATTTGGGTTTTATAGAATTTACAAGAGAGCAGCAGTACAGAAGTAGCTGTAACTTGTAGATGAAGAACAAACCCAAATAGCAGATGACAGTCTCCATACCCACTCTAACCCTCTCTACTGCTAAGTACCCTAAAATGTACAAAAAGGTCCAGCTAACTACTGTTGTTAAAGTGTCACAAAAATCATACCTGCATGGGCTCTTTCTCAGTAGCTGAGCAGGCCTGGGTCTAGGTCTGGGACAGATCTTTCTGAAGGCAATAAAAACTAGTTTATGTCATTTTATAACTTGCCATTGAAGTTTGGCTTTTGGCTTTCAAAATTATATTCTAATTTATGGTTCTGATTATCAGACATTTTGTATAGACTTGCCACTGCTGAGTCTATCAACAATGACTGTTGCTGCACTGCTTGAGAAATACATAAACCTAAACAAGATTCTTTTTCACCCTAGGTCATTCATTTTCTGATTATCCCATTTTTCTGTGGCATATGTTCCCAGCTGATGGCAGAATGCTGCGTCTTTGGTCTTTCCTGCAACATCTCTGACCAGTGAATGGTCCCAGCAGAGGTAACTAAGGAAGGGGTGATTCTCTGTGAATACTGTCAGTAGTTCTCATTTCCACTCTAAGTGTTTTGGGATGGGGCTGTTTTCCCCACAGCCACTCCCTGTGGAGCTTCTGCTGAACTCCACTCCAGGAAAAGACTGCTGCACATCACCCTTTATGTAAGAAGCACTTTGGTGTCCTGCACAGAGGTGTGCAGCCAGGGACAAAGAGAATCTTTTTCTCTCTCATGGATTATTTATGCTAACCCCTTGGGTGTCTGCTAAAATGTGTGATGTACAACTCACACAAGCACGTCAGTGTAGTTCTACCAATGCATCATTTCCTTCTCATCTTGCATCTTTCAAGGGCAGAGGACAGAAATGCTTAAAATAGATTTTACTGGCTTAACTATACACTGAAAATGTAGTTTTCAGTACGAAATTTTGTTATTGCTTGTTTACAATGAACATGGGCAGTGAGTATTCAGAATGTCCCCACATTTACACAATAAATAAGTTGTCCAACTGAAATTCAGTTCTCTGACTGCTGCAGGATGCTAATGGTGCCAATATAAATTGCTAATATGTTATTACAGCTTATTTGCCCCTTCCTCAGAGACAAAACAGTCTTCTGTCCTTCATAGTCTAGATCTTACAAACTACCTCTTTTCTTATTTGCTTTTCAGAGGTGAACTAAAGGAAATGAAAGTTCAGGCCAGGCTTCTCAACATATGTTTCATCTTCATGAAAATGCTTTACAAAAAATAAGTTTGAAATTCAGATTTCCTAAGAATGAAATTCCCTTTTATGTAGTGCATGTGTGCACATATATTTATCCAAAATTGTTTTCTTTCTAAACTGTTCTACATTGCAGAAGTATCTCAGCAACACTTCATGATGGAAAACATCAACTCAACTCAGGTGGAAAAGCTTGTTTACAAAGAGGGATGCTGTGAGCTCAGAAGAGTAAATTGTATATGATAACAGATAGATATGCATAGGTAATTGTTTGAATCTTAGGTGAGGTGGACTGAAGACTCACCAAATCAGATTATTACTGAATACAGCTCTGGGATTCTTTGTGAGACCTCTATGTCAAAGAATATGTTCTCAGAAGTAACAATTGGAGAGCAATTACAGGCAATAAATAACTGATAAAGGGAACAGGAGAAGTTATTCAGTGCAACATATCTCAAAAGGAAAAGTACTGAAAAACCTAGAAAAACCTGATTACTAGCTAAATAATCTCCTGCACCTTTGGAAATTGCAGATGAGCCTGTAGGACAAAGCAAGGCAGTGCTTCTGTTTAGAAAGGGACCTTGACTGACGAACACATATTCTTACACAATCTTTATATAATCTATATGTAGTTTGCACACATTTTTATTTCAGATCACCAATTATAAATGAGAGCAGCTCCTCACTGGCTTAGCTGTGACATCCCCCTGAGGAGCTGATAACAGGCAGTGGCCAGGGGCCCACAGAGCTTCAGCACTGCACAGCCACACAAGGGCTGATGGGCCTCTAGCCCAAGGAGGCTAAAGCAGGATTTGAGATAGACATCAAAACCCTGGCAGCGAGTGCAGACAAGAGCAGCAGCCAGCTCCCTTTGCATTCTTTTTAACAGAGCAAATATCTTGTCTTTGTGCATCAAGGAGCAGAGATTTAATTTATGCTTCTGTCTCTTCTTTCCTTCTGTTCTGCCAAAATAATACCATTTGAATATGGCAATTTGTTGACTTGACATTTCAGAAGTGGGGACGTGCACTGAGAGCCCTGCCTGCCATCTCCCCCTGCCTCCTGGGCTGAACACTCAGTGTTGGACCAGACCTGGGCAAGCTGAGCCTCTTCATTCCTGCTGCTGCCAAGGACTTGACAGGAGGGCTGAGCAGTGAGTGCCAGACTTCAGGAAAGATGCTGGGAAAAAAGCTATCAACAGCCAATTAGCATGAAGTTTTAAATTATGTTTTTATTATGTTTTTGGTTTTTTCTCCAACTAAAAATGGAAATTGAGATTAATTAGCTATTGCTTGCTGTGAAAATAGAAGCATTTATCAAGTGGGAGCACACAGGGTCTGCCCTGTGCCCAAAAGTGTTCCCTAACATGATCACATACCATGAGTGTGTTAGGAGTGGAGTTAGCACATTGGACAACAGGATTAGAGTTCAAAAATATCTTACCAAGTATTAAAACCCAAGTAAAACAATGGAATTCAACAAGTATGAAGTCCTGCACTCAGATGGGAATCACCAGCTCCCAGAGCTCAGGGAATATGTGGCTATAGGGCAAAAAAGGAGTCAAGAGAACTAGGAGGAATCACCAGCTGAACAAGGTCAAAAATGCACGATAATTTTCTGCAAGAAAAGCAAATATCAGCCTAGAATGGATAAAGAGGAATAGATTTCACGGAACATATTAAGTAAACCCTTCCATCCTCAGAGGATATCTAATGGGAACCCATTTTTGGGTGCTGCATATCAGCAAAGAGATGAGAATTCAATGGGAGAACAATAGAAAAGACAGTATATCTAAAAATGCTTATATGAATTTAAAAAGAGGAAAAATTGTTGATCTAAGAAAATAGATATCAGTCTTGAAACAGCAAAAAGGTTGCTGAAAAATAGCAGGATATTTGTCTTCAATATCCACATAATAGGTTTGAAATGCAGCAAGGGAGATGAAGATTAGACACAAGGAAAATATGCGTGTAATAAACACCAGGAAAAAGTCATCTAGGGAGGCTGTGAACACAGACACTTCAGAGTTTGTCTGACTTAACTCTGGAAACATCTGTCAGGAAGTAGGCTGCAGATATACATGACCTTGTCTTGTGACATGAGAATAGATTAAATGAATTTTTAAAATGCATTTCAGCCTTATTTCCATGATTATTTATACAAAAAGCTACACTGTAACCGTCTTTCATTGCTTTTATGTTTTTCCAGTAAGAAAAACAAGCTTTTTACATTAGTATTTATTACTCTGAGAATGCAGGTGGTGTTGGCTGGACACCCACAGCACCCACTGATGCAGATAATATGGTTTGGGAGTCCAAGAGTTTATCAGTGTATGAAGAATGAGGACTATAGTTAAAGACATGGAGGAAATGGTTCTAACAATTAAATTTCCCGTGTCCAAAATGAAATTGTTCTGTACCAAAACAAGAGCAACACCAAACCCTAGCCAGAAATCTAGCTAACATTATTCAAAGTGACTTACTATTATGTGATTACTATTATGTGATGCATGCTGTTCTACAAACAAGATTAATCTACAGAGTCCTTTTCTTAAATTTACTGAAGTTATTTATGCAGGAATTTTGCTGACTGCATTTTAAATTTGGCTCTGTCAGTGGCTGTACGTGAGCTTGGGTTTTGCACTGCTGTACAATATTTCACTTGCACAGCAGCTGTACTGTCTGTTCAAGTTCACAGAGTATCAAACCCTGATTGCTTTTTTTGCTGTGTTAGGAAATACAGCACACAGCTCTTCTCTCATAACTTCAGCTTTAGCCCTTTGAATTGTAGTGGTTATAAATAGCTGTTATTTATAACATAATTGTTATTTATAAGCTACTCTCATATCTATTAATGGCGCTGAAGAAATGCAAAGCATTATTTTTCATTTCAAAATTGATTACACAGCTCCATAATCTGGTTGCTTTTTTCTCTTAATATGGTCTACAGTAGGCACTGCTTTCCAAAAAAAATCTGTGGAAAATAGCACCTAGTTCAGAATGACTCGATAGAAAATTAAGAGGATTAGGAGATTAAATTTTAAAATACTGTATAGCACTTGATAACATGGCTTTCTTGAACAGGAGAACAAGCAGGTGTGAGAAATTTGAATCAAATTAATTTGTGTGTCTTAAAATGTATAATTAAAACAAAAAATGGCTTTTGACTAAGTACATATGATTCCTGCCAACACAAAGGGAAGAAGACAGCATCATTTACTGGAAGAAGAGTGCAGTTCATCTGATCATGCCTCTTCAACTCCAGTTGGAAATTGGCTTTAGTCTACTTAGTTAAACAACAAATACACTCAAAAACCAACCAAACAAAACTAAACGTTTTTGTCTTTAAACTCCTCATTCTGTGATAGAAGGTGAAAGGAATGAAGCAGGTTTCCTCTTCAACTTTCCTGTATGGGGAACAGGTCCTAATACCCTTCTGGGCAGAACAGCAGTAAAGGATTATTCTTCTTTGATTGAACCTGATGCTGCTTACCCAGAAGCAGTAAAGAGGAGGAAGGCAAACAGATGTCTCTTACATAAGTAGCAAGAAACTCTGTGATCCTAGAGCCTACTGGTATGTATTTAATTTCTGCTTTTACATCTATTTAGAGAACTTTCACTTTTTAGCCCAAATTAATACTTGAAATTAGATCACAAGTTCCTCTGTTGTGTTATTAAAGCAGAAATACCCAATAATGGAATAGAGAAATTATATTTCTGTGATTCACAATTAAAACCACATCCTCTGGTGAAACTGCAGTTTTGAAGGATGTGTGTGTCTTGATTTAAAGTCACACCCTTGCGAGGGTGTGCTGACTTGAGCAGAAGAGAAACTGCGCACACAGTGAAGAGCAGCAATGAGGGACCTGAGAGTAATCCAAAGAACAAAAAGGTTTGGCAGGTCTTAAACTCTCTGAAATCCCTTTCAAAATCTCTGGAAAATAAACAAGAGCACACTGTTCTCTGAGGTTAAGTCCTGCAGTTAGAGGAAGCTCTCTACAGCAGTTTCCTAGGCTTGCAGACGAGCAGGTCTGTGGAAACGCTCCTGACCCTTCCCTGGGCAGAGGAACCTCAGGTGGAGCACTCTGCTCCCTGCTGCCCACCAGCCCAGGCAGAGGCTGCCACAAAAACAGAGCAATTCCTACAAGCAGTAGCCATGAAACTCAAATTCCTGCAGCTGTGAAAGCACCCAGCATGTTCTTGGAATTTCCACATATGAATAGAGGCTTTTGACTTGCCTTATAAATCCAGAACGGCTGATGTGAGCTGGGTACCCTGAGGTCTCTGGTCTGTCTCCAATTTAAATGCCCAATTACATGCTCCTCTTCCTTGAGAGCTCTCCCTAACATTATATGGAAGGAACAGTAGATTCCTGTTTATAATTCTTTAGATAATGTGTGATCTCCAAGAAAATTCTGTGTCTTTACATTAGCTCCATCTCTTGTAACTTGAAAATTATTTATGGCTTCAAGAATATAATTATTAGAACATGAAAACTGTAATCCTAACAGAAAGCAATGTGCTCAGTTCCTTAATGCTGTTGTTTCCAAAGCCACAGTTCAAACTGTGCCTAGAAAATGTTATAAGGGTGTTTTTACCTGTCTCATACACAGCTTCAGTTACAGAGGTAAAGTGGTCTTCTACTGTGTACTGTGCCAGCTGGAGTGTGTCCAGACCTCGAACTGAATCATTTCCTCTGGTCCAATAAAATATGACATCATTGATGTTATAACCCCCTGTAGCAAGACACAAGCCAACAATAGTGTTTATTTTACACAATAATTAATTTGTGTTGAGCACACTTATGGTTCAGCTGTTTCTTATTTCTGTGCCTGAAAGTACAATTAGACAAACAATGATGGGGTTTGGCAGATTGTAATGCCTGTTCATGGCAGAATTTCCAATAACATGCAAAGTCTTGTAAGTTAAAAACTGACTTTTTGGAAGTGGTCTTTTTATATCTTCAATTTCAGTATAAGTGACAAACTAATAAAATAGCCTAGTATCACTGGTATTCTAAAGGCAAAAGCTACTAGGCTGTAAGAAAACAGAGCTTTCATGAATTACTGCACTTGTCAGCATTTTGACTACGCAAGAAATGTGCCATGTGTTGCATCCCAAGATGGTGTTTCTCAGTGCAGTGAGTTCTCCCCATCCCCACAGAGATGAAGGGATGAGGAGAGCAGCAGAACTGCTCTCACTGCTGCTGTGCTCCAACCTGAGCTTGAATCATCACTTGGGACAGGCTTTAGGCTGAGGAGCTCGGATACTTGCCAAGGACACCAGAAGCTGATGTTTCTGCAGGCTCAACAGCATGGCATGCTTCAGGGGCCCCAGGAGGTTCCCTCTTAACCTTCAAGTAGTAATTAGGAGCTGGATGAATCATCTATCAGAAGGCAACTGTGTTTTGCACACACTTGTCAATGTGCAGCACAATCATAGCTAAAATACCTCTGTAGCTTTTCCCCATTATATAAAAGGCAGCCACTTTACAGACTAGCGTATATGATTAATTCAAGATTATGTTAATGTAATTTACATGTTAGCAGGCAGCATTTGAACATCTTTTTTCTTTAGCTTGCTTAGATCAATCATTCTTGTATTTGACAGATTGATATTGTGCAAGTTAATAGCTCAGCTTAGGGAACAGAAACACGAGCTGATGATTATTTTTAGACCTCGGTCAACTGTAAGTAAATTACAGTGAGACAATAATGCATACTTTGCACAAGGGTACATGCTGCAAAAAGAACAAAGCTCTAGAATCACATGAAAAAAAAGAGGTGTATTAAAACAAAACAAAAAAAATTGCCTTTTAATCTTTTTAATTTATTGCGGTTTTTCCTTGCAATGGTAAAACAGAATTGATTTCTCCAGCTAGCTCATGTAGGAAAAATACGAGTTCATATTTTACTGTAAGGAAACACTGGGCTGGTTACCTATTAAATGACAATTTCACCTGAAAATTCTTTCTCTACTCATTCTTTAAATGTAAATTTTGTTTTCACTATCACTGGCAGTTATATGAAAAGGTATCATGGCCTGGAATCTCTGCTCACATTATCACATCTATAGCAATTAAAGCTAAAACACTTTTGTGTCAAAAGACTAAGCCAAAAGCATATGTATCCAAGCTAAGTTTTCAATTCCCTAAAACCACATGCTGGGAAATTTCCCAGATTGTGGGATGTAAAATAGAAGTAACATTTTCTATAAACAAATGATAGCATTGTTCTTAGTCAAAACACGGCGGCTCATAGAACCAGTTCTTATGCATGATTCCAGCCATGGATTCGTTTTACTTCCTTTCAGTATAAATGAAATGCAGACATTTAAATAAAGTCCAAAGTACTAGAGAGCACCACAGTAAATTCCTTTTTGTTTTTATAACATATTCAGCCTTCCGAGTTGTGTGAGACAGAAGTTCTTGGTGCCCACATGAATAATAGTGAGCATATCTTGAAACAGAGGTTATTTTGCTTTTGTTCCAAAATATTCTCATTAGTGGAACAATTAGTAGGTTTGAGTGATCCTTCCTATGAAAATTCTTTGAGTATAATAATTCCAAAACTCTTAAGAAGAATTTTTACTGAGAGAGCCTTCCCAATAGTCAGTAAAGTTAAATAGTAGTGCTCCCTCTGTGCAAAGTTGTTCTTTGTTCAAGGGATTAATATTTTACTAATTATAAAACATTTCAAAAGTTTATAGAGACAAAATCCTTAAGCCCATGTTATTTGGCTTTTACAAGTAATCTCTACTCTCTTTATGTGACACTGAGTTTTTATCCTAGCTAATTCCTCAAGCCCAGGATGTCTCATTCCTGTACATTGTTGATAGAGTATGAGCTGCTAATGCCAACAGGGTTAACTACAGGAATAGTAAATTTGGGATTAAGCATTCATAATGCCTAATACAAATTAGTTTCTTTACCTTTCTGTTGCTAATTTTAATTTTCACTGATTGTCAAGCACAAGTTAAGTGCCTTCACATGGCTCTTCACTGAATGGTAAAGGACAAGTTCAAAAAGAAAATTTCAGAGATGGGCCCAAGACATGAATATGTATTTGTACTGGGGGTCTGTGTGTGAGAGCAATGTGAGTACAAACCCTTCAGCCCAGCAAGGATGAGTGGTGGTGTTCCCTGCCACATGGCAGAGAGCAGGAAACCAGCCAGGACAGAAACCCTTCACTTTCCCAAATGTCACAGCACTCATAACAGCAAAGACCCAGAGTAACAAGTCTCTGTTTCCTAACACATGCCAGCATCACCTTCTAAAGTGTTGCAATAAGGGGGCAAAAACCCAATAGGCATGCTGGTCAGAATGTGTTTTGCTATGTAGAAAGTACAAGACAATTAAAGCTACTAACTAGCAATAGCAGAAAAATCTGTTGGAAAGGTCACTGGGGATGCTTTATTGAATAAAGCCATTACTTCATAATATCATGACATATTTGTCCTTATATTAACAATCACTTAATAAAAGCCTAACTCTTTGTTTCAGCTCAAATATTTGCTACAGATTTTACATTTTATTTATAAGCATCAATATTTGTGCAGGTGTGTGTGTGTACTTCTGCATCCACAATTCTTAATTGAAGAAGACCAGGTAATGGTCTTGGCAAGCAGTATGTTAGGAGGATGGTGACGTTACTCATCTATAAATTAACACAGCTTATCACATGGGGAAACAAACCCCATTTCCAGCCTACCCAAAAGAAAGGGTTGCAGTGCATTGATGAAAAAAAGGCCACAGCCCAAGGCACACTCTTTCCTTTTTGTATTTGTTGCTTCTGTCTGTTCTCCTCAAAGCTAAACATCGATGTAATGGGAGCATTTGTTGTGACACGGCTGGGTTTTCCCCTTGGACAGAAGACACTTGTGTGCTGTTGAAAAAACAGATGGAATCAATCTGAAAAATGCTTGGTTTTAATTATATGGGGAATTCTCCTTTTTATTTTTTTTTTTAATCCTGTCAAATAAATTGTAAATTCCTGTGGGATATAACTTTCATTCTGCAACTAGAGAAAATACTAAATGACTCATTAGGCACTGCTGTTGATTTAAATCCATATACATTGATTTACCAATATGCTCTTCCAAAGGAATATAAAGATAAATCCCAATTCCAATTCAAATCACTGTTGGTTAAACAGATCTCATAAAAGTGCTTATTCTGGAGGGGTGCCTGTGTGAAGAAGATTTTGGGTTAATTTCCTTTGTGTCTCTGTCTAAAATGAAACTTTATGGCAATCCATTTTGTCATTAACAACAAGAGATGAACAGCACACACACAAACACACACACACACAAACACACACGTTTCTGAAAAGATACAGAGCAAAACTTGAAAAGTACTGAAAAGCCTTCTAAAAAGATTTTGAGCACATATTGACACATTTTAAATATGTATTTTCATCTTACAGAACTGGTTATTCTTCTACATTATCCCATGCAAAAATTATTTTCTTGAGTCTTGTCATATAAATAATAGCAAACATTTAACTACAAAAGTGCATGATTTGTGTTTGCAAAGTAACCTTGTCTACAAAGTATCAGAGAACCTATTTCAAATAAAACATGAGGATATTGATTGATAAAATGGAAAAAATACATTTACTCTTGTCCATCAATTGATGACATTTTTTACCAAGGCACTGACACACAGACAACTAAATATGTCAGAGCAAGATCTAAAAACAGTAAATTATTAAATATTAACTATATGCCTTACAAATAACCCTTATTCTGATTTATTTCTTTCCTAAAGGAATTACATTTCAGGGTGAAAAAATTACATAGTCTGAGAGGGAAAAAAAAACCCTGTCTCATCTGTGCTGGAAAATGCCTGTTCCCAGAACTCCCTCTGAAGACCAAGACAGAAACTGCAGGATGCACTGCAAAACCAAGCCTGTTTCAGAGAATCTCCTGGGATTTTGCTCAATCATTAATTATCACTGCAGCATTTCAGTACTGCCAGGCTAGCTCCAGTGATGTCATGTGCACGTATGTGCACACATCTTTGCACACAGATACTGCTGTAATTCAGCTGGGACTGGCCACATAATGTCCCTTGCCTTCTATGAAAATTCCAGCCACTCTACTAATATCTAGCAGAAAAATATCACAGATAATTTTCTTATTGTATAAAAATAATAAGGATTAAGTGTCTTACAGCTCTCCAGTTGCAAAGTACATGTCTGCTTATCCATTGGATATTTAGTCAGATCCATGCTGCATGAAACAGTTGTGGTGATCCTAGGGGGAAAAAAACAGTTTTCTATGTAATAATGGGACAAAATTTTTCATCAGTAAAAATAAAAAATGCCATGTATCCTTCTTGAAATAGTATCTTCAGACTAATATCTATTGTGAGGGGAAAAAAATAAATCCATTATTTACGGGTATCTAATGTACAAAAGTAATACAATCCCAAACAGAGTTCAGTGACAGTCTAAAGAAGCCATCCTTTGTTCCCTTCTCACTTACATTTTCCTTTGTTATTTGCAATATATTTTAAGATTTTGTTTTAATTATCAAAACCTTTCACAAAGGGTGATTCACCACACATTGTGTAAGCCAAGTATCACAGCTTGTTCTCCCCTGTGATGGTTTCATTGCAAACTGGAATGGCAACACACAATTCCTGTGTTCAGTCTGCATGAAAGCAGAAGGGTCTATTTAGGGAAGAAGATCTATTACTAAATTTAAGAATCTATTCATATTGATCAAGAATATTACATATTCATAAAACCACAAGAGCCTACTTTTACAAACAGACCCATTTTCTTAAGCAGAACCTGACAAGTTTAAAACGTAGATGCAGCCATGAAGGCTGACAGGAGGTATTTACATACCTTATAGCATACAAGACTGTTCCATTAGGGTATATCCTTATAAGACGATTCTCAACAGTGACATCATGAAGAAAAGACCTTTTGGAATCAACTATAAAGGTATCTGGTACCCAAAGCATTTCCACAAGTCGACCATCTAAGCTCAAACTCTTATTTCCATCGAAACAAAGTCTCTCATCAGTCCATCGCTGCCTTAGAAATATGGTAGCTGTGTAGTCCTGAAAGAGAAAAAACAAAATTATCAAACAAAGGGAGCCTGTGTTGTATTCTCTTTTACAGAACTCTATGGAAACAGCTGCTGGGCACAAAGTGTGACTCTCCATGTCCCTGGCGCTCCAAGAGCAGCTGTACTGAATCTTGTTCTGCCAAATTTTCTGGCACTCGATGTGAGGTTGGTAGATTTTGTTCTTATGGTCATTTACAGTAAAAGCTGATGGCCTAAGTCTGGGGCTATAAATCAGCTGAAGTCATTGGAGCTTTGTAAGCAGATAATCTGGCTCTGTAAACCTTTAAGTTTTAGAATGATTTATGGAAGTGGTTCCAAATCTCATTTTGTTCGCATAAGCTAATAAATGAAGAATTTTTTAAGAACACATTGGAAAAAGCTGAATAAATTCAGATAGACAAAAGAAGTTAGTGAAACAGAAAAGGAATCTTTTAGCACAATTTCTCCTTCCCATGTATGATTGTGTCACATCACAAAGGGAACAGTGGTACCAAATTTATCAAGACCTTGAACATAGCACTCAGTCCAATTCCCCTTCAATTTAGATATGCCTTGATGTCCTACATTAAGATCACACTGTTTCTTAAAACTTTTAAAACTACTGTTGTTTTTTTGTGTGTTTTTATCAATATTATAAAATCATCTGAAGTTCTGATCTTATTTCCCCTTTCTAAATGGTAACTAATAATTACCAATTACTAATACACTCATATTTAATATCTGATTAATTTTTTTTTCTCTTTATTTGTCTACCAATGAAGGATCTTTAAGTAGAAAAGTACATTCTATTTCATAGTTTGTTCAAAAACAAATGATACAAATTAAATGAAACACAGCTGGAATAAATTAATGTGTGACAGCAACAATAGAAGAGAAAAACAGTCGGAGTTCAGCTGTGTCTAATCATAGGGAAAGAGAATGGCTTCAAAGGCACATGAATATATCTTTATTTTTCTGAAATGCATGAAGATTTAAACAGTTCAGCTGGAAAATACTGATCCACATGCTTCTCATTAAGATTAATACTCAGTAGCAGATTTTTGTTTGTATCTGAGAGAGGTGGGATTCGCAGCTGCATTTCTATGCTTATTATAGTGTTATAAACACTATGTGTAGTGAAAAAGAAAATTCCATCTCCTAGCCCATATTGACTTCACAAGGAGACAAGCCCAAAGTCGAATTGCCAGCAGCTGTAAGCACAAGGCATCAACAAGCAAAAAAAAAAGACTGCAAAAACTACAATACCATATTTATTTCTGATATTGTATCAATGCTTGCAATATCCATACTCATTCCAACTGACACAGGACCATCTGAAAAAAAAAGAGAAAGTCAGAATGTAGCTCATAATTCTGTTCACAAGAACTGTCTACAAAATTTTTCCAGTTATTTTCTAAATGTTTAGAAGCCATCTTAAATATTCTTCAAACACAGATTATGCAAGAATTTTCACATTCTTAACCAAAATGTCATACTTCTCAGCTAAAACTATATTAGTTTTCAGAAAAAGGCTTTATTTCTTAAATATTTCCTGGTTTATATGATTTTTTCCCCCCAGAAAAAAAGGGCTGGGGGAAATGTTACACATTAAGATGTGGAAGGCACAGTCCCCACAGTACATCACACTCTTCTGCTCTGAGGTGCAGAGCGTGGAAAGAATTCTCCCAGTTGCAACATCTGGTCCATCAGATGCGGGTGAAGGAAGAAGTTTTACCTGGCAATGTCACATGGTTAATATCCAGATGGCATAGCTGAGTGACTTTCTTTACTGCCCATTTAAGGATTTATGCTATGTATTGTATCACTGAGATTTTAGTATCTTGCCTTTGACCACTAGCACGAAACTTGTGATTTAAATACTTACATTTATAAAGGAAAACTTGTCATAAGCTGAAGGCTTATTCGGTGTAGTTTAACACCTTACCTGAGTAGGTGTTACTGTAATGCCAGTATGCTCAGATTCCCATTTCCTTCTGAATGTGCATTTCACACTGTTGGAAGGAAGATCACTAGCTGTGCATTTTAAAATGCAGGATTTGTGCAGAGCTTTGATGGAAACATGACATTATTCCTGGTTGAATATGTGCAGAATAATTAACAGAGCGCTTGTACAAGGAAATTAATATTAAATCAGTGCATCTTTCCATGCAGTTGAGAAGAAGAGAACACAGAGCTGAGAAATGCAGAAATACTTTAGGGAAGATCTCTGTAGCTGGAAGTGTCCCTGTCTCACAGGCACACAGCTGAAAGCCCCTCTTGTCTCCTTGCAATACATTTTGTAGAAATCTCCTATACGGCCCCAAATGGCATCCAGAGGAACACGGAGTCCAGCTCCACCCCACTGAGTAACACTTAGGAAAAAATGTCTCATTGTAAGATGTATAAATTTATTAGTATTTTTATTTTTTCCAAAGTATTTTCTATTTCTAATGCACGTGTTAAAACCATTACACATCTGTCACTCCTGGAAAAAACCTGCAAGTCCTTCACTCTGGACTTGATTAAAAGTTTAAATATAAAGCTCCAGCTTAAAACAGGATTTCAGGTCTGCAGCATGTCCTGCTGGTAATAAGCATATTTATTATATACTATTAAATTATCCATTTAGTTTAGAAACTATTGCTCAGATATTGAAAGAAGACTTTGGAGGTTAAATTTGGAATAAAATTGACTGAAAAACTCTCAGATAATTGACAGGTTGTTCTTCTGTTTCTTTCTATGCTTTTCATATTTTGGTACTCCATTAATAAATCTGTTTTCTCCCTCCAGGATGAAAAGCTCAACCCCTAAGAAACTCATCGCCAGCTACCTGGAGTGCAGCAATTCATACTTATACTTACCATTGTACTATATCATTATTGCTGATACAATACTGCCAGCCTCAAAAGATATGTCAGACCTCCAAAGACCATTGAATTTTAAAATAATGTGATTTATAATCCATATTCTGAATTTTTCTATGTCTTCCTAGAGATTCCCATGTATGACTGTAACAGAGCATATTATTGCCAGCTATCACATTTGGGGAGAGCCCCATCCAGCAAGGCACCTGCTCAATGATGAGCCATCCCAAGGAGAGCACAATGCAGTGTTCAGATGATAATGCAGGAATCATGGCTGGGAATAATCAGGCCCTTTTTACTATATTATGATTTATTAGTAGGAACAGCACCTGATCCTTGACTAGTAAGGTGATACAGATTAGGGAAAATGTCCATTAGCAGCATTTCAGTATCATCAGCGCTGGGTTGTTACACATATGAAGGGAAAAGGTGACTTTCCAGAAAGATTACTGAAATTAAGCAGGGGTTCATTTCTCTGGAATCAGACAAACAGGACTTTGTAGATCCTTTTTTCTCTCCTGCTGAAGTATTTTTCAAAACATTACTGAGTAACACAACAGCACTGCAGTGCTGGGTGACTCCCAAGCAGCACAAGACATCTAGCTCAGGTTCAGATGTACTTCAAGCTCAAACTGCCTGAACACAGATCTGCCTTGGGGTTCAAGGACAGGCAGGACAAAACCATCCCTGCTCCACTCACCCCAGCCAGCAGCTCTCACTGCCCAAGTGCTCCCAGCCTGTCCAGCCCAGCACCCACAAAAACTCAGCAGAGAAGTACATCACCCCAGATATAGCAACATGCTGTCTGGGGTGAGTTGTGCAGGAAAACAACAGCTATGGAAAGGATCTTTATCAACACAGTACAAGATGCTAGGAAGAGCTTTGCTCCAGCAGTTAATTAAATTAGGACAACATTAATTTTTAAATGCTACTTTATTTCTTGCATGTGAGGATAAATGTTTCTTTAGTAAGGCACCATAAATTGTAAAGTATTAATAACAGAATGAGTCTGCTCATAATTATTCACCAGGGTTTCCTCTGAACTTCCTCTGAAAGGTCTCCTGTTGACAGTGTCAAAAACTGGGCAGCAAACCAGATGAGGCAGTCAGTTCCTACATTTCCATATGTTTGGCAGAAGTTGTATGTATAATGACAACATCAGAAGAAATCTACCGATCTTCAGAAGAAAACTGAAGTCAGTTTGTCCTGCATTATTGAAGGGAATCTTCAAAGCATGGCAGAGGATTGCCAAAGGGAGCGCCTTGTTACAGCAGTGGCTGTGCAGCCTAAGCAGCACACGTTTTAATTTCACTGCAATTTATGTACACTGCTCCTCTGTGCCCTTTATGGATATTCAGTGATGCCAAATGGGAAAGCAGACAGAAGAGTGGCAGATAATGTACCTAAAAATTAACTTTTCACTGCAATGATCCCAGTGTGTAGCAGCAAAATAAACCATCACTGTGTGATGTGCTCCTACTACTGCAATGGATCAGCACAATCAATAACTTCCAGTGCTGAGCTGTTAGCATGAGCCCTTGTTCATTTAGTTTAAGAAAACTCAAAACAATTCTGACTTTCAGAAAGGCTTCCAAAGGAATGACTTTTTGGAAGAGCGTCTCATCTTTTCAGCAATATTGGATGAAATATTGCAAGTAAACATAGAAGGAAAATTGTCACTAAAATAATTCATTATAACTTCCTGAAAACCTTATTTTGTCTCTCTGATTGCCAGCTTTGCTTTGGAGTATGACAGAATTCTTACATAATGAGATATATTATGCTTAGATTTTTTTTCAGTGCATTTAACTTCCCGCCACAAGACATCTTTCCTGACAAATGGTTACATGAAGAAAGTGGACAGGATGAGACAGGTCTTCTGGCAAAGCTCAACTCTAAGTCTTGATTTGAAGGCATCAGAAGACAGATGCATTTCTAGCACAAATCAGTTTCAATCCTTTTAGTTTGCATCAATAATTTTTGGACCTTGGCGTTGCTTTGCTGGTACAGTTTGTAGAGAAGGCAAAAATTGGTGGGAACCATATTAACAACAGCTTGTTAAATCTTTTGTCAAAACCCCCATGTTTCCATACAGCCAAATGCAAGCAATTTATGTGGGGACAAACAAGACAGGCAGCACATACAGGATAGGAAACCAAGAGGCGAGCAGTGCCTTTGAGAAGGATTTAGAGGCTGTCACACATAATCATTTTAACATGCTCTTTCCATCTTATGCTTTGGCAGCAACATTATTGCAATGGGGAATAATGCACTGAATTAAGTTATCTTGCAATCTATTCTGTATTGGCAAGACTGTTATGACTGCGACAAGATTTGTTTTCCACATTTAAATAAAATGTGCAAACAGCAGACACAGTGTGGTTAAGAGAAAGAGAAATATTTCAAAAGACAAAAAAAAGCTGGAAGCTTAATATCAAATCTTGTAACAAAAATCAAGGAGCATTTTTTACTCAGTCCTCAAAGAGAAGTCAGGAAGGTGGCTTGTCCAATGTCAGAAAATGCATATAGTAATTAGTTGTGCACATTTTTTGGCAAAGCAAAGATCCCAGTTTATGGATGCAGGAGACAACAGGAAACTTCAATTAAATTGATCTTTTTATTATCTGAACATAACCACAGTTTATAATTTAGAGTCAGTGGAGCTAAGCCTTGGGAGAGGTTGGAGAGGCAAGGGAGAACTCAAAAACCAAAACCCAAACTGTCCTGCACACAGGACAGGCTGGGTTTGGTGGCAATCAGATGCTCACAGTGTCTCTTGGTTCCCTGGGACAGGAAGGAAAATCTCCATTACCATGTGTATGCTGAAGTTTACATATTCTGGGCTTTTTGTTTTTCTGTAAAGGATTAGATATTGACTAACTAAAATAATCTTTAGATGATGGTTATTTGGTGTTTCTTTCTCATGCACCCTGAGAGTTTGGCTCACTAAACCAAAGGATGTTAGACACAGCTAACATTCTGATATCTCTCTGTCTGTTTTGTACACTTCTGAAGACTAAAATGCTTTCATCTAATTAAATTTATAGAGCTTAATATAAACAAAATTCAAAAGGAAAAAACCTCATGATGGCAAGTCGTAGACTTGAAGACATTGAAGGTTGGACCCAAAAAATTTTGTTTTAATTTAAAACTTTAGTCTATGAAATTTCTAACTCATTATGAAGCTAAGGAAAATAATCTTTTAAATGTGATTTAGAATAACTGATTTAAGCATGACACTTTCTGTACCACTTGAAAGCAGCTTCCATATTCAAATATACTTAGCTGTGACCTTTTCCTAGTCTCTCTCTTTTTAATTAGAACACTTAAATTATCACATTCAATCACAGAACAAAATCTATTTGTATAAAATTATTTACAAGATTTTATGCATCCCTTAACAACCCTATGAACCTGATCCAACGCTCAGTGAAGTCTGCAGGAATTGCTCATTAATTCAGAGAGTTTGGCACAGCACATAAAGTTATAAAATTGATCTACATGGTTCCAGCAGAAAACCTGAGGTGGAAATCAACTTGTATTGCTGAGATAAAGTGTTTCAGTAATGTAGCACATTTAAGGGAAATAACTGTTGATTTTTAAATCCCTTATGCCAGCTTTTCTATTGAAGTATTCCATATATATCTGTAAGGGTAAGATAGATATCATTACACTGAGGAGTAATATCTACTAACATTAGTAGAAGAGTATTTTGCATTCCAGTCCAAAGAATGGCTACAATCTTTCCAGATTAGGGCTTTGGGTTTTTTTTTTTTAATTCTTTATTGCACCTATCTGCTTAATTTATGAAGACTTGATGAACCTCCCTAAAAGAGGGACATTAAAGTGCTATAGGTAAGGAAAGAGAACATTCTTAATAGCAGCGTTCAGATGAGGGCAGAGCTAAAGAACCAGTCCAGCTGAGACTCCTCTGTGCTAACAGTGTCTAAAATACCCTCACAATTTGGCAACTGGTCCATGCCACCCACCCTGGACAAACCTAAAACATTCAGCCAATTTAACTTAGCTCCAAGTAATCCAGCTTTGAGCACCTGATTTATGTGCTTAGAGATGGGAGGGACAGCCTGTGTTACACAGGAGCAGCAGCGTTTGTGCAGCCAGGGTCTGGAGGGGTGACCTGTGCAGGAGGACATGACCAAAGCAAGGTGAGATAAACCCAGAATTAAAATCTAGAAAACCCAAAATTCAACCCAAGCAAGGAGAGAAGACAGCTTTTATGTTGTTAAGCAGTCGTTGGACTTGCATGAAAAAAGATCTTCATTGTCCCCTTGTTAATGACACTACCCGAGCTGGGGTGTGTGCTTGGGACATTTCCAGTCATCTGCCAGTCCTAGCACAAAGACCAAACACAAATTAATAAGAAATGAAGGGCTTGTTAAACTAAAAATATATGGGCTGCCATAAATTTTACTCGACTAGTAAATATTTCTGGTTTTTCTGGCTTTAGGAGAAAGGAACTATCATTTAATGAACATTTTTTTATACCTAACTTTCTTTTCAGGACTAAAACCCCATTTTGTTAAATACTAAGGAGTTCAGTGTCACTGATTTTGCAAGAATATGATTGTATCTTGGCAGCAATCATCACTTCAAAAATTGCCATTTCCTGCCTGAAGAAAATTTTCAAGGACAAGTAACTTTGAAATTACTTTAAATGTTATTCTAAAATTTAAGCTCACCTCTGGCCCTCTCACACTTGATAAAAATCACATTTCAGAGTTCCATTATGACTCACTAACATTAAGCTTAAAGCACTGCATATGCCAACAAATAATACCATCTAGTTTTATGACAAATTTCTTCATGCATATTTATGAGTGTGTATCTAACTAGGCTAATAAACAGAAATACATATTTTTTGAAAGCAAAAGAATCTTGGCCAAAACTAAAGAAAAGGAAGCCAAGTGTCTTAAAAAGGCTGGCTTCAGCATATTTTGGGGAGATATTTCTGCATATCAACATACACATACAAGGTTCCCATTTATACAAATCCTTTTGTGCAAGACAGCAAACACAGATTGTCAGGTGCATATCTATCATTTTTTGTTCATATTTCTAGAAATACAAGTTTCTTTCTCTGAGTATATCACCACTGACAGGTTGCACAATTAAGACTGTGCAGGCTTTTACAGTAGCTGATGATCTCTACCAGAATACCCCAGTTTATGTTTATAATGTGCATTTGTTCATTAGCCTACTCGAGTCTAATCAGCTACTTGACCTGTCAAAAGGTCAAAAGCAGATCTGTCTCTAACTGGTCAGTCTCTCACTATCAACATGAAAATACCATCCCAAAAAAACTAATGATTTGGGAGGAGCAGAGCAGGGGGAAGAGGTGTCAATGACTAATTGCTACTCTGGCTTCATCAGCTCTCTGCCAGCTGTGCTGCAGCCATTGTGTTATCCTGAGTAAAGCCAGGTACCAAGAACAGACACAAGGTACATCAGCTGCAGGCAAAAAAAACACCATATCAATCAGGAAAATCAGGAACAGAGCTAGCATAGCTGTGGTCACACAGATAAATCTATTCCAGAGGTTTGTTAAGCTGAGGGTTTAGGAGTTTGCTAGCTCTGCTTCTGAGCAGAGCAATAGCTTCTCCTGGGCCTGACAAGGCATGCCCTCATGCAAAGTGTAGCCCACCCTGCCAGTAACAGAGGGGGTCAGAAATAGGCTGATATCCCTCCCCAGCCCAAGCACACACTCCTCCATAACAGGGAAAGTGATCCCAAGTGATCTCACAAAAAGCTACAGGTCCAAAAATCAGGAGAAGCATTGCCTGAGTCATCCTAACTCAAATTATCCCTACAAAGAAAGTAATTTCTCACAAAACCACCAACCCTGCATTTAGAAGTGGCATCAATAAAATGTGGGGTTTTTTTCAGAGTGTCATCTCATTCCTTCAGCACTAGAGCTAATAAAGATCCATCAGAGATTTCTGAGGCAGTGCTTGCATGCCTGAGCTGCAGTGAGCATGTGCAGCGATGCTGGAGCTGTCTGGAGGTGTGAGACTGGCTTTGTGTGTGACACAGACTCAACCTGTGCCTGAGCTCCTCTGGGATTTCTGGGCACACCCAGAGAGGCCTCAGCATCCCTCTGAACAAAATACCCAGACAAAAATTCATAGCCTTGCTGCGATACAACAGCTAAGGAAAAAGAGATGGAGAAAAGAGAAAGGAGATTTGTAACTCAAGTATGATTTATGGTAGGTCTTAATTGCTATTATAAGACTTTGAAATGAGACTCTGTTGTCTGCTCAAACTCACTCATCATGGCACTGCCAGCATATCTCTAGTACTAACATGAGGTAATGAATAAAATATATTAATTGCCACTGAACACGGTTATTTTACATTATGCATCATCTCCAATGAGGAAGGGTTAGTTTATTTATTAAAGTTGCTTTAATTTTGCTGAAAATCTCCTTAGACTGTTAAATATTTTGTAGCACTTTTATCATCAGCCAAGATAATTACAATAAAAACAAACAGGTGAAATAGTTTTCCCCTTTTTCTTCAACCTAAAATACATGTATATCTTAAAATTATGGATTCAGAAACAGAACATGATGTGGAGCATCCATATTGAACCAGGTATTTGGCTGACAAGAGTTCCAGAAGTATGACCTTAGAAACTCATTATTCAATCATTTCTTAAGCAGGATATAAAGGGATATAAAATATTTCATTTGACATTCACACCCCTAACATTTCCCAACCTCAAGCCTAAGAGCTATTGCCTAGCATTCATGCTACAAGTTTATTTTCTGACAGACACATGGTGCTGTGCTTCTTCTCAACTTTCAGAATATTTTCTTCTTCAGTGTTTTGCACTTTCTCCAGGACAAGCTCTTCCTGCCACTTTGTAACTCCTCAGTACTTCTGGCACATGCAGGAGCCTGACTCAAATTAGGGATTTCAGGTGCCTGACTGCACTGCAGGACAGTAAAATCACCCTTGATGCAGTAGAATATGTGTGTCTTCCAATCTGGTGACCATTAGCTTCTGATGCCAGGAACTGACATTTTTGATTCATTTTCCCTTTTCAATTCATTTCCCCCCCACAGTTCTCAATAAATCTATTCAGTGACCTTTAAGACCTGAGGCAAGAATCATTTATTAAATAATTCTCTTGCAATCTTACAGTTGAGGCACATAATACTTTGCATAGTAACAAGATTTGCCTGTGCTGTTATGAACAGCTTGATATATAAAGCTTTCAAATCTTTAATCAAAGCTTTTCATAGTTATTATTTAGGAAATTAGAGGAAATTATGCTTTTAAATAGGTTAAGATGTTACAGCTTATTTCATGAAGACACTCATACAATGCTAGTCAAGTTTTCTGACAGTCTGAAAGTTTAGCTTGCAAATACTTGGAATACACAAGTTTCACCTTGGGCAACAAAAGCTATTAAATTCTATCTTATTATATCACAGAACATGTATAATCAGATCAGTGGCAGTCAGATAGCAGAGGAAAAAAGTACAGAAAAAACCCATTTGTTTTCACTGCTGAATTTTAGACACCTTATTGTATTATGACCCAGTCTTACTAACAGAGCTTTTCTACTTACTATCAAAAAACGGACGTAGATACTTGTTGTACCCTTTTACTATTTTTTGTATTGTTGGAGGTAGAATTTCAGTTTTCCCTTCAGCTTCAGGAATTTGCATGGACCTAAAAGGAATTGAAAATGAGGATGCTTTAAAAGGACATAATAAATAAGACAACATTCAAAAAAATATCAGATTTCATAATCAGTATTAGTCTCTTATTGGAAAAAAAAATCTCTTTTATACCTTAAAGTTTATTATTTCTTGTTATACCTTAAAGTCTAATTCTATTTCTTTTTAGACATTGAAGTCTATTATTTCTTTACACTCCAGATGAGAAACAATCTTCTTTAATACTTAATCTGTAAACAAGGCATTATGGTTATAATCTAGGAATGTGGACGGGACGGTGATTGTTTATTTCAGCATTTAAAATTAATTTAATTTTTTCTTTTTACATGATGAAAGACATTATATTTAGGTCTCAGAGACAGAAAGCAACCTCAGAGACTAGTGCATAAAAACACTCTTCAAATCCTGCTTTCGCAACACAATTTTTAAACAGGTTACAGAAACAATCCTGTTGAGCAAAACCAGTGAAGCTGGTAATGAGAATTCAAGTACATCCTTTGTTCAGAAACAGCTACAAATACAATCCACAGAAGTTATATATAAATAATTACAAACCTTTTATGCCTAACCCTGAAGGTGAGCACCCCAAGACTGTGAGCAGGGCGTGCTCTTCAGAAATTAAAGCACAGATTTAACTGCGGCTACTTGTTCCCAGTGATTTGAGAAAGGTGGGGTATGAATTATGAAGGTGAGAAGCAAGTAATTAATCGACTTAGTGAGTCTCTGTTGATGGAGAGCAGACACCTATATAAACATCAGGAGAAGGGTCTGTAGTTTTTAATCCTTGCTCTGGGAATTACTGGCCCCTAAAAGTGACCAGCTGTCCTGCAGGAGCTGCAAGAGCTGCAGCTAGGGTGATTCGCTCCTAGGGAGAAGCATCAAAGTATAAACCATTGGGTAAGGGGCTACCACTGTTTTGGGGTCCTTCCTTATAGTGCTAAATCCTCACTGCATTTCTCAGTCTCAGTTCTTTCTGGAGCTACTCCTGAAAACTCTGCTTCCTCTTCTGCATTATATTTCTGGGTCTCTTGTAGCTTTCCAAAGCTTGCTATTTTGATTTTAATTTTGCTGTTTCTGAGAAAGCCTGAGTTCTTTTGTCAGGACACTGAGAATTTCATCCACTAGGAATGATCCAGTATCTTAAACTGGCAAAGCTTAAGATGATCTCACTGAATGCACGTGGCCTAATCATACTGTGGTCTTAAATGTGGTGTCCACTGGCTTGAAAAGCTGCTATTGCTGTATAATTTTTTATTCACCAGACCCTATTGCTACAGAAGTAGCTGTTTTTCATTAGCTTCCTTGCAAAACAAATATCTTAGCTATTTGAATGATCTTGGCTTTTTCCTTTATTTTTGCCCCATTTTTCATTTCTATATTGCCAAAAAATGATGTTGTTACTTAAGTATACCCTTGAGTAATACCAGCATTGAAATAAGGAAAGTTTCTCCTATAAGTTTTTTCCTAAAGAAACAAGCACAGTCATGTTGAATTGAGATGTGAATATAAATAAGAAGGCCAGTTTTATATTGAGCAGAAGTGTTAAAATTGGAAATGCATTTAAATGTAATTAATTTCTTAAATACAGTACTTGAAATAGATATCTCTCCTTTTGTAATTTACATATAAATTTTAGCTAAGTGTTCAGTGAGCTGCATGAGTTTAATTTCACAGCTTTACTGGATTGTTCTTGAATAAGTTGTACCCGTTGTGAAATGTTAAAGGAAAACTTGTTTCTTTTCTATTGCAAGGATATATCATTGTTCTGCCAATCAGCATGCAATTGTAGCGTGGTCTGGTTCATTATCATTAACTCCTATTTTCTATGATATATTTTTGAACTTTTTATGGAAGTCCTTCCCTTAAATGACCTGTGGTAACTCATCGTTTTCCTCATTAACACATGACGTGCAGCTTCGTATCACCGGTCTTTTGAGTTTTATGGTTACCTAAGCCTGGGAAAGCTGCTGTACTGTAACTGAGACTGTGAATTAATGAGGCATGGTCCCCTGTGTGCTGTTTGGCCACAAAACCTTACAGAATTCCTACAAGCCAACAAGTGAGAGGAACCTGAGGCCTCCCAGACGTGAGTGTGTGGTGTTACCAGCCCCGGGGATACCCAGAGGCGGATGGTCAGAGCTGAAGGATAAGGAACCTACCAAGCTTCTGTGCCTTAAGTAGTCTGGGGGCTCTGTGTTTTAAGGGATGATGCCCTGTTTCCTTTAAAGAGCTCTTTGATTCACGTGCTCCATTCACAGCTCATCCACACTGAGCTCAGGGCTCTGCATGTTCACAAAGGATAAAGTAAAAGTTGAGGCCTGTTCCACTTATGCATCTGCATCTTCTCATCAATGCACCTAGGCTTCTCTTTTAACCAAACCTGTGCCGTTATATTTAAGTATATTTATATTCAAGGGAAGCTGTTAAAGTTCTTCCATTTTTCTAATGCATGTGAAATACCTTGGCATGCATCTAAGTATGGAATTGCCTTGCAACAGGTGTCCCAGTCACTGAGAAGTGAACAGGCTTTCACAGAAAGAAACTGAGTGCATAATCATTCTTCAGCTGAGAATATCTATCTGTTCTGGGCTGACAATGCATAATAAATGCTTTAATTCGTCAGGTTCAATGCCCTCTGGTTGCTTTTATGAAAGCTGAATTATAATTATTTCTTTACCCAAGTCATTCTTATGGCTCAAAAACTGAGAATTGTTATGGGTTTGGCTAAACTTGAAAGGTACAACAACTGCTTTTTATTTAAGGTACTTTCAAGTTAGTGTCTTTACAGAGTGGGGTAACTGGAAGGGAAAAAAGGAACATTTGCCCTAAACAGTAGTATATATCATTTATTTAGGCAAAAGTACAGTCTAGACTCATATACGAGAATATTTTTTCTGGCTATTTTTTGTCAGAAGTTATGTATCATGAAAGAGACAGAAACACCTTAGAACTGCAAGAAGATAAACAAAATGCCAGATACAGTCTGAACAATTTTTTGAAACACTCCCCCCAGGAAAACAAGAATAAAAAAAGCTTTTTTTCAGGCAATTCACTGACAGGCGAAGGGCTTAAAGATGCAAATAAAGTTGTTATTTCTGGTTTCATACTTGTTCTCAGTGATATGGGGGTGTATATGGTCTTTGCAGATAAAATGTAGCAAAGTCTACCACATCTCTGATTAACTCTGCTTTGAAACAGACAGTACTGTCACCACTTTTTTCATTAAATGGTGAGGTTTAAACTGTAGCATCATGTTAGCAGACGCAAGAACAAAGAGTGAAGAACCATAAATGCTCTTAAGTCTGTGAAAAGAAAAAAAAAAAGACCACTTCAAAGAATTTTCTCTCTCTGATTCCACACACTCAGGCTAGCATTCCTTATGTTGAAAACACCCTATCTGAAACAAATGGGAACCCTTCTTTGGACCAAGAACCCTACATTTACTTAAGCTGATTCCTGGTAAGGATAAATTTGTTCATTGCTACTTAAAAAAAAAAAAATAAATCTGGGAAAGCAATCATCCAGGCAACTCCACAGATATAGATTTTAATACTAGAAAGGGGACCATGATGTGACTGTAATGTAATTTAACGTTAAGTGGTGTCCTTCAGGCAGGGAGAGGTGGAAAGGAAAGAAACAACCCCATACCATTACTGATTGTAAATTATTCAGTAGAAGAAACACTCTTCACATGTTAGGCAGAGGTTTTCCAAGTGGAATATCTAAGGGACCACTTGGCAAAAAATCATGGCCCTTGCTTTGGGTGCACCTCAGTTGTTGGGTTTTGTTTAGAAATACTTCTCTGTTTCAGTGCCAAGCAGGATAGTTTCTGGTTTAAACAGCACTTTCACAAACGCCTCCTGATTTGTGCACTGGAGAAATGTACTTTTGTATCCAAGCATCATCTTGTCTGTGAGATAACCAAGGGCCAGAGCTGCTTCTCAGCTTGTGTCTGGATTTGGGTACAGCAGCCCAGCGCTGTGCCCTGGTATCCAGGCACTTGTACAGGTGCTGTGTGTACCCTTAACCCCGTGGATGATACTCAGGAATGAACTGCCTCTGCTTCTGGACACTCACTACCAGATGAAGATGTAAGAGGAATCTTAGCATTCTTATCAGAGTCTGATAATAATGAACTGTGTACCACAAGCTGAGCTCCTGGGGGAATTTTGCCTCCCTGTTACTTGGATGCTTCTGAAATTGCTGGTCTCTTGGCAGTGTGTTATTATGGCTAAGCCATGAATCACCCACTTATTACAGTGTGGCAAGTCACAGCTGACAAGGAAAGAAGGTGGAATTAGAGCAAGTGTGTGTTTTGGACAAAGATCTCTCTATGGGACTGGAGAAGGTGGGGTAGGTGGATGTTTTAAACTCATTTTCAGGGGGCTGTTCCACCTGTTCCCACTACTGAGAGAAAGCTTTATCTAAATGAGTGTTTGCACACCCACTTTAGTTAAAGCTCAGACAGAATCTTAGCCTGAGGAATTTACTGTGAGATGAAGTAGGGTAGGCAATTCTAGATAAAGAATTGGCTTTAAATACTTCAGTTGAAAGTAGTGATGAGAACATTTAACCTGTCCATGCTTACATTTTCTTATTAGAATTACTTAAAAAATATTTTTTCCCATTTTTATAGAACAAATATATTTTAAGTGTTCCATTTCTATATGTTCTTGTCAAGGCAGCTGTTAGAAGGATTATGCGTAGCCAGAGGGGATCATTTTCAATTTTCAGCTTAACGCAACTCAAATTTCCCAAAGATTTCATGATTTCGCAACAGAGAATAAGAAAATAGTGTTTCAAGTAGGTAATTCTTTTTAAGATACTCTCCTTTTAGTGCACAATGACGATTTTACTATCTCAAGCTCGTAGCAAATCTAGGTGGACTGTATGTTTCTGTCCTCGGGCAAGGCACTATGCTCCAGGCAAGGACCATGTGCCCATCTGAATTTGTTAAGCATCTGACACAATATTCACTCTGTACCCAGTAATTCTTTATTTGAGGGTTGATATGCTTCATAAATTCCATTCTTTTTCTCCCTCATCAATCTTTCCAATTAAAAAAAAATCTGTTAAGGCAGCTGAGATTAATGAAGCTCAGTCCTGTATTTCTGTTATTAATACCCAGGTTCTTCAATTTTTGTAAGAGGCACGATTCAAATGCCAAGAAGATTTTACTTTTTTACCTGGTCAGATATGTCTCTAACTATAAGTAAGTTTATTATAAACCAACTGATATAATAATATATTGAAGAAATAATATTTTTAGCAAATACTTCTTACCTGTAGAGCAGCAATAGAAAAAGGGGTTTGAGACTGCAGCACTTAAGACTGCACATTTTCACAAGTTATTTCAGAAGTTCTTGTAGCTCCTAAAAAAAAAAAAGGTACAGAGGTAATGTTTTATAGCACATATGCTTTTCTAATACATTAATTTCCAAAGGTTTTAAACACTAAAGATACTGTATCTTGAATAGCTCCCTCTAATACATTTACTAATACATAATTTTTTTCAAAAATAATACATAATACCTATATAATAATTAATACATAAATTTAAAAAAATCTCAAAACTTGAAAAAAAATAGGTGGCATCAGGATTAATTTAACTAACCAACAGAAGCTGCATTCAAGTATTCTACAGCTCTTTAATTTTTGCCTCTTGTCCTTTTAATGTCCTTATTGTCCTTTAAATATTAGGAAAACTAACTGCTGTGAAAAATAATGTAATCCCGTGCAGGAGAATTGCAAACACTGAGTTTTGTCTCTGCTATTCATGCTGTGAGTGAGTGCATCTCTGCCATATCAGTGTCTCTTCTTAAGGGACAGCACAGGACCCCACCTTAGAACACAGAGCTGTTTAAGAGCAATGTCTTTGGTACATGTGTAACAACACCACTGCCATGTAACTGACAGTCTTTTTGTTAATGAGAAAAAAAAAAATTTTAGGCTTCTATCCCTAGCTATTAAAAAAAAATCCTTTGTATATAGATCATATATAATCATCCACATTCACGACAATGTTTGTCTGAGGCAAGATGTCTTTTCTGAATGGGATTTCTTTGCTTTTGTCAATATGATTTACAACCATAATGGTTATTTTAAGAAATCTGTCATCTCTGTAATCCATTTCTGGATGAAAAGATTGTAGATCCATAATGTAATGCAGTCATGCAACAGATCTGAAATGCACAGACGGTGCACGCTTTCTCTGTATTTCATCAGAGTACACAAACCTTATTTGTAAGTCTTGTTTCAAAACTCTAAAAAAAAACCCTACGTGTCAGGAATGCTCCCTACCCAGAATCCACAAGACAATTGTAAAATGCTAATAAATGCAAATGAAATATCTGGTTTAGGTTTCAGGAAGGGACAATCAAACATAATATTTTCAGTGTCCAGACTGAGTATCTTGCAGGAGTATCTTGTATTTTAATTTCTCACTAAATTGCTAAGAGTGAAGAATTTGAAGTTTCGCAGCCTGAAACTTTGTTTCAGTGTTCTTCAGTGACCAATATAAAATGCCAGGAAGCTTTTTAAAAACCAAAGTAATTTTTCTTTCAGTCTACAGTTCTAGTAAGAGCTGAAGTAGTGGTATTTACCTAAATTAATGCCATGTGAATGGAATATGACTTTTATGTAACAGTGAAGTGACAAAATAACTTGTTAATGCCTCTAAAGAAAAAGGAAACTCATTTCAATGGGTTTTTAAATGAGAAAACATTCTTAGCATCTTGGCTACTTTAAGCATACACCAGTGTGGTAAATATTAATGTCAAAATAAATCATACACTCCTCCTGACTTCCACAGAAAATCATGCATGAGACATTAAGAGAGCTGGTAATAGGAAAAAACAGCACAAATGAGCAGATGGTGTTGTCAGAACATTGCTCTCTCCATGCTGATTCTGTAACACTCCTGGTGCAGATCGTGGGATCTCTTTTGCGTATCTCATTTTGGGTTTGGATGCTTTCTACATTCATTATCTTTATCTCACAGGAAAATATGCTAAAAATAAAAAGCCTCTTACTGACTTTATAAGTACTTCATAAAGCTGCTTTTATATTTAGCTTTTGAATTGCTACTATGAGCTCCTAATATGACTGAAGATCCTTTATAAACAGATTAAGGAAAGCTATGGATATTTCTGTACTTGCTTGGGTTTATTTTTTACAGTACTGAAGATGAAAAGGAGTGGGCTTATTACTGATTTCTTTCTAAAGCAACAGGTTTACCTTCAGTTCTTAACCAGCATCCAAGGTAGCAATTTTATGGGAGGCTGAGGTGGAGAATTTTGGTCTTTAACACATGAAAGGACAAATCCATCCTGAGGTGCATGGATTACTTTTGTATGCTCAGGAAAAGAGAGCATGGAATTAATAGGAGGGAGAAGATCCCTCACTTCTATGTAAGAAACACTAATCAAGAGCTCTAATTTCCAACTCAACTGTCTTGCCCTCACTGCAAAGGGGCACTGCATGCCAGCCAAGAAATAGAACTGGGTAACTACTGGAGTCTTCAGCTGTTTCACAGATAATGCTTAAGCTGGATATATAAATCTCTGCTGCATGTGTGTACATGCTTGCATGCACGCACACGTTTTGTCTGCTGCCCCTTTTTTTGTGGGGCTTACTGAGCTGGTTTGTTGTGCTGAAAAGCCTGTCTCTTGGTGTGTTTGCACTTCTGGACCTTTCCTGTCACCCATTTCTTTATCAAATACTACACATTCACAGCAAGATTCCTTCCTGCACGCGTGTACCTATGAACTGCTGGTATTTAAAACTTGTTCTGCAGAACCCATAGTATTTTCCTCCCACCCCTAGAAAAATAAGCATAACCTGTTTTCCTTATAGAATATTGAGTCATTTGGTTTAACTAGACAGACTGCATGCTGTCCAGATTATTCCACATCTATTGACACATTTTGTTCTAAACCTTTAAGTGAGGTGAAGGTAACAAATATGCCCCAGATTCTCATATGATGAGAAAACAACAACTCTTCCTCTACTTTTATTCAGGTCAGATTAGGACTGTAAAATGTCATCCAATGTTTTGATATTTCTCATGGGAATTCAGTTATTTATTACCTTCAGCATGACAGGAAAAGTGACTTATGGAGGTTTCACAAACCTTTGAGGCTGAAACGGGGTGAGGCAGACAGCTGGCAGAGGTAGTAGCAATATCCTAAGATTTCACTGGGAGTGAATTTTGTGTGAATGAATTAAAGGATAAGATGCCTATTATGTTGAAGTACCTTATGCACAGGAGGATGCACGGGAAAGACTAGAAATTATTAGATAATACACTTTGTCATATGGTAGCAGCCATATGCCTGAATTCCCATGGCTGCTACTGCGGGCATCTAAAACTGTGTGTAGAATTATCTCAGAATAAAAAGCAGATGGTGGGTTTTAGAATATAAACTGAATTAGCATTACAGTTGCATTTCACTTCCACATCCAAACTGTTGAATGACAGTGCCTTAAAGTGCTTGACTGAAAGGCAGAGAGAAACTAGGAGGGATTCACCCAGAGTGCCAGAGAAGTACAGCTGCCTCCCCTGCTCTGGATTCTCTGCTTGCATTGTCTACTAGAGCTGCAAAGTGACCAGTGAGCTTATCTGTCCTGGACCTCATCCTCTGTTTATTAGGTCAAAATGAACCAGTTGGAGGGGAAATAACAGAAAGCTGGAAGCACTGAGGACTCAGTGGGAGAAAGGGAGTGGGTATATGGAAGGCAGTCACAGGGACAGATTTGGAAGTAGAGGGGATATACCCCTTGGGTCAGTTGGGGTCAGCTGTCCCAGCTGTGTCCCCTCCCAGTTCCCTTTGCAGCACCAGCCCCTCACTGGTGGGGTGGCACAAGGAGCACAAAAGGTCTTGACCCTGTGCATGCTCTGCTCAGCAGTAACTAAAACATCCCTGAAATACCAATGCTTGTGTTTGCAGCACAAATCCAAAACACAGCCCCATTCTAGCATTTCTTCACTCTAGAGAAAATTTACGCAGTATGGAAAAGTCAGCTGCATACAACAGATTGCCAGTAGTCACCGTCACAATTTTTGTGGAATAAGGTGCCATGATATCTCTCTTTGGGTTAATCTGGATGCCTGTCTACAATGGCTATAGTTTCATGGTACATCTTGACCCCCCTGAAAGAAAGAAATGCAAAGTATTCACATATTCAGATATTATTTCTTCATGTTAGGATTAATACTGCAGCGACTGCAGCTAGAGTGAAAAGTATCAAGAAGGGTTTTTTTTAATGCAGCAAATTAAAAAGAAGGAATAAAACCCAGTGGCAGCAAAACTCCTGGTCTAACTGGGGAATTGACTGATGAAAGTGGACAAACGCATGTGTCTGCATCCTATTATAAGGGGCACCCTCTTATTTGGCTGACAACTGGCTTTTGGCACACCAGCTAGCTTGTTTCCTGACCCTGGGCATATCTGATCTTGCCTGGCATAGGCAAAACCATGCAAGTCTCCTTGGGCAAGTAATCAAAGTTAGATGCAGTTGGTCCATAGGAAGTAGCTGTCCTGTCATGTTTTCTCTGCAGACAGGCAGCACAGGGGCCATCTGTTATGACAGCGTTATGTCAGCGATTGAAGGGCTCTTAGGTCTCCACTGCTGCTAAACCTGGCAACAGTTCAGAGTGAAACTCTGGATTCCACTTATGACATGATCTTCTGATCAATACAATTGTCACGTGTGCCATTTTCTCAATGAAAAACTTGGGAAGTTGCTCCAGCCTGAAAGCATCTTCTCAAGTTCTGTACTCTGAGATGCTTTTGTCAAAGATATCTTTCAGCAAGAGAAGCTCATACTGTTAAATAAGTAGAATGAATTTAAGATTTGCCAGAAATTTAAACTGCCTCTCTGGTATAGCAAAATAAGCTGTAATTGAAACTTCATAATTAGAGATTGCTTGTGTAGGTATAAACATCACATGAGAGTCTTTAAAATTATCTCAAATAAATCGCTATGACAAATATGTTTATTTAAATAAAAATGACCATAACATGATTTCAGACTATATAAGCAACAACTCAGTGATTTACTTCAATGTCTCAAATAATGTCCCAAGTTTATATGTAAAATCCCCATTCTCAAAATACACTGGAAGGTCAGAATCAAAGTCAAACAAATCAATTGTTGCAGCCTTAATTTTTATTTTTTTTTGTATCAGGACTTCTAGCCACCAAAGGAGTAGGGACTAGCAGTATGTTGCTAATACTTACATAATTAAGTGTATGAGAGACATTTGGTGCCCTGGATTGAGGTCTTTATTTCTCACCAAGTTCCCTGTATTATCAATTTCATGAACATCAAAGCCTTAGAGTAAGTTACATAACCTATGATAGGATTATTTTATATGTTTATCTGTTGTTGTTTTCACTCTGTGCATTTTAAACACAGTACATATTGTGGATTAGCTGGGAGATAACTGGCAAGGATGCTGTTAGCATTATACTGTTTTTCTGGAAAATTCATTTCAGATTTATAAAAACTGGGTGCTTAGGATGACAATACAATTCTAGGAGTTACCTTCATAGAGCAAGTGCCAGATGTCCTGCTCCCAACCAGCATAACACTGAACTGAAAGGTTTCAGCAATGGACAGAAATGGATGTAATAATAAACATTCACAGAATACATTTTAAGAAATTAACATGTTCATGTGACTGTTTAAATGTAGTGCTCATTACAAGCTCTGCTTACATCTACTGACAAATCTACAGAAAATGTGCCCCACAGGTTATTTTCTAGTTTTAAAAGGCAGAGAGAAAAGTAACTTATCTCTACCTTGTTCCTAAATATGATTTTAGATAGCTGACACTCAAAAGTCTGGCATATTAGTGGTGTTTGAGTCACGGCTGATGATTACTGCCATTTGTAATTATCCAAAGAAATCAGAGGTTTATGGGATTGTTAATGGTTGGGTTTATATGCATACAGACTTTTTAAATTTTTTTCCTCTGTGTATCTCAGTTCTGCTATCTGGACAGCTGAACCTCTACATAATTCTGCAAATGTTTGAGTCCTCTTGTAACAAAATCCTAGTCTCAAATCTGAGACCTTTACTGGCTTTTTAAGGTGTTTGTCAATACTCTACCATCCTCCCACACCCAATCCCACAGAAAAGAGGGGATTGCCTTCTGCCGCACCAGTTTTACAGTCACAATTCACAACCCATCCATGTGGCTTCAATAGGCCCAAGAGGCTCAGTTTCTGTGCCATTTAAAGAAGGAATATGTTTGAGTTGGGTCAGAGAGGCAGGTAACCTTCAGGGGCTGCGACTGATGGATGGAACCTCAAAGGCACCTTTTAAAGGCTTTGGCCATGCAGAAAGATGCAAACAGCTGTAGTGTGGCAAACACTGACGGCTTGGGTGGTCCCCCATGGACCATCTGAGACCTGGCAGCTGCCTGGGTGAGCACTTCAGGTCACCACGTTTTTAAAGGGCACAGACAAGTGTGGGCTGAAGGCAGATACAGCATTCCCTCAGCACTGAAACCTCCACACAGACCAGGATAATGTGGTTTTACCACCTACAGCAAAACTGAGAGAGTTTTGTTTGGGCACTATCAGCCTAGATATGATGAAGATAAACAGTTGAAAATCCAGAAAGTTGGACAGGATATGCTGGTTCAGATGAAGAAAATAACAACCTGATTTGGAGAGACAAATGAAATCCCACCTTTGTTGTACCAACTTAAATTACTGTTGCTTATGAAAGTTAGCAGATCTAGAATCTTCTAGCCCTTAACCTGGGGCCGAGTCTCCCTGCATGGATAATGATGACTGGGAGCTTTGCTCAGCATTCTCACGCTGTAGAAACTCTCCAGGACCCAGCTAAAGCTCCTGCAGCTCCCCTCCGTGCAGCCTGGGAGAAGGAGGGTATCTCACTGTCACCAAACACACCAATGAGGCTGTGAGGGAAAAACAAGGGCCCTGCAGGAGCAGATTAGGGTCAGTCACATCCATCTTCTCTCCTCACTGAATATTGTGCAATGTGCCTTTGAAATATATGACAGTGAACAGCCCCTTGGTCTGCAATTAATTTTATTTTCAGTTCCAAATTCTTGTTAGTTTGGGAGTAAAGGGGAAGAAGGAAAGGAATATACTCCAGCTATGCCCCTTATTTTCCATCCAAGTTATGAATTTGAATCATAGACTTTTCTAGGTTTAATTATTGTTATGCATATCTGAAACCTTCCAGAGAAGACTTTATTTTCCTGTCACCAAATATCTACTTCTCATCTTGGGCCCAAAGTCTTAGACTCAAATTCCTTAGTGAATTGTTAAGTGTCCTGTAGCCAGGTGATTTACAAACTAACCATTCTGAGTAGTGCAGCAGGATGAAAAACTGGGAAGGAGAAAATCAGTTTTCAGAACAGTTTCTTTTTTTTTTTTTTTTCAATCTATAAAGCTTTTGTATTCAAAATTAACCAATACAAATCAATAAAATTAAAATTACGCAGTAGAATTACAGATTTTTGCAAATAATAATCACAGGATATAATGCTTCTAATTGCACAGCCATACAAAAATGTGAATGTTGTCTGAGTTGAGGGTCCTGGGCTCAACTGTAAGCTTTTGTACCTGCTAAGGTTGAAGTCAGAGGAGTTATTCCAACTGAGATGTGGCCCTGAGCTCAAAGTAATCAGGAATTTGGCCTAAGAGGAAATGGCATAAGGGGCTTTGAAAGCAAGAGGCATTTTTGCAATAAAATATGCATTTCAGGTTTTTTTCCACAGCTACCACATGGAAAGATTAGTTAAATATGTGTCTGCCTGTTGCAGGATCTTCCTTTTCCTTCAGCACTAACTGCTTTAGCTTTATTCTGTGACAGGTCAATAGAATTACCTGGTGTTCATGATGGAGAGCAACCTTTAAGAATCCTGTTTATAAAGTTTGAATAGCCATTGAAATTGTGTTTATAGAAATTATTTTTTTAATAATTAGAACAAAAGAGCCTCCTAGAGAAATGAAATGCTTTCATTAAATTCAAATATTCCCTTTCTTCATTACTTAGTGCTCAATAACAGGTTTAATCAATGCGATCTACTTTAAATTTTGTACACCTTTTTAAGTACAAGTGTATTGTTCATCTTTGTATTCATTTGAGGTGAGATGCAGGAATGATGATTTGAATGATGATAAGGAACTGGGGGCAGGGAGGGGAATGGGAAGCTGGTTCTTACATTCTCTTCCTCGGAGAAGTTTCTCCACGTGCCACTCACTGTTTTAAAAAGCAAGGTTCTGCATCCTTTTCGGGGAGACCCATCTTCGATTCGACTTACTAATTGAAATTGATTTATTCTGAGTTCTTTTAACCCAGCAGCATAATGACACGTGGGAGAGAGGAAATGCTATTTAAGAGAGGAAAAGCTATTTAAGAAGCGATGGAGGGGAGAGCAGAGCGGGGAGGGATGGATGCAGGGATGCAGGGATGCAGGGATGCAGGGATGCAGTGATGCAGGGATGCAGGGATGCAGGGATGCAGGGATGCAGGGATGCAGGGATGCAGGGATGCAGGGAGGGATGGATGCAGGGATGCAGGGATGCAGGGATGCAGGGATGCAGTGATGCAGGGATGCAGGGAGGGATGGATGCAGGGATGCAGGGATGCAGGGATGCAGTGATGCAGGGATGCAGGGATGCAGGGATGCAGGGATGCAGTGCCCGGCGGGAGCGGTGCCTTACCTGGAGCGGCGGCGGGCGCTCCGAGCAGCCTGGCAGCCGGCCGAGCTGTGCCCGCCGTGCCCGCGCTGCCAGCCCGCCCACGGCCGCCTGTGGGCGGCACGACACACGGATGTCACCCTGCTGCTGCTCGCTCCAGCCCCCGCAGGAGCCTCCAAGCTTTGCCCCTTCCCTGCCCCTCTTCCTTTGCTTCATCCCGCGCTCAGCCCTTCCCGGTTTCAAGAGCGTTCCGGAGAAAAGGATGCTCGACAGAGGAGTGGCGAGGGGTTCCCGGCAGATAAAAGTCGGGGCAACACTTCCCATGGCTTCTTTTTCTGCCATACCTCCGTAACAGAGTTTGAGTGAAACTTCTTGCTGATTGCCTCTGTTTTCCTTCTTGCGATTGTCACATCCCAGCTGCCCCGGGTAGAAACTTCCATCCTCCTTCTCTATTTGATGTGGAAATGTTCTGTGCGCCTTTGAGTAGCACCGTCCAAGTCTTTCCAGAAGCAAAAAGTTCATTTTGGAGATGCTGACCTCTGCATCAGATGCTGACTGTCTGACCTCTCACTTTAGGAGCTGTTGGCAGACTTTGAAGAGATGAAAGTAGCACTTTCTCTGGGAAAAAAATCGTTCCACAACATTTAAGACAAAGGAAACTACACAGGGAATATGATTATCAACAGAGGTTGCATTAGGAAAAAGCACTTCAGACAGAATTTAACATCTCCTGCCAGAAATCATTTCCTGTGACTACATTACTGGGGATGAGAGGGATACACAGGAATACACCAAACTCTTCCTGGTGCCGTCACCGGTAGTAAAATGATGTGGTATTGATGCAAGGTGTGAAACAGGGGAAATAAGATGATTTTGACTATTTCAGTTTCAAATCCTGGTGCTGATTTTTGGGATTAAAGAGCTAACTTTAGAGGAAGGCAAAGTACAGGCTCAGCCCTGTATCTTCTAGCAGTAAAAACCCTCAGGTTTTTCTTCCTAGAACATGATAGTCTCAGTTCATGTCAGAAGTAAGCATATGTTGTTTGCTTTTTCGCAGAATTATAGAACTGTTTCGGTTGGAAAAAACTTCTAAAGGTCATCAAGCCCAACCCCCTGCCCTGGGCAGGGACATCATCTGCTGTATCAGGTTGCTCAAAGCCCCATCCCCCCTGGCCTTGAACACTTCCAGGGATGAGGCATCCACAGCTTCTCTGGGCAATCCCTGCCAGTGTTTCACCAATGACACCAAAACATCGTCTTTATCCAGTCTAAATCTATCTTCTTTTATTTAAAACCTTTGCTCCTTGTCCTTTTTCTTAACTTTATCATAAAGCTAGTTACAGCTATTGCCCTAAGAAGCTATTTGATACCACATATCTGCTGTGACTGCACTGGAAGCTCCCTCCAGGTTACAGAACACGGGAAGATCAGAGGCTCAGACTAGGAGAGGAAACACACATCTCTACATGGCAAAAAAATGGAGCAGATTCCTCTACTGGTTTTTTTGCCTTTCTATTGTCATTGCTGAAGCTCTTACTGCATCTGTAAGAGGGAGAAATTAAAGCAATGTAAGAACCATTCTTTCCTGCACATGTTGAATGTTGATCCAATTACAAGTCAAGAATATGTGCTGAGTGTGCCTACCCTGGGATAGTTTCCCCCATATCTCATTTGAACAGTCTGTCTAACTGCATAAAATATGTAGTGTTTATCTTCCATTCATTGGTCAAGCAGAAAGAAGCTGGAAACCCAGTGGGAAAAAAAATCCCTGGCTGTTTCTATTGCAGAACAGCTGTAAGTAGGAGAATCAGCAAGTTTGGTCTCTTGTGGCCTTTCAAAGCATGAGAAAACAGCTTTAAAGTCAATTCTGTAAGCAACTGGCACAGAAACAATGCTGATTGTTATTCCCAATAGAACTCCAAGCACAGGTTTAGCTAATGCACAATATCAGAAATCCTCAAATTTCTAGGCATCTCTTCCTATTTACTTCTTAAAATACCTTTTTTAAGTTCCCACTAATTGCAAGTCATAATTTAATCAGAATGAGAATATTCTGTTTGAAAACGATAATGTGATATTTCCTGTCTCAGTTCACAGTGCCCAGCTGGAGAACGCTAAATTCCCACTTTAAGACATTATTTTTCAGCACCTGTCTGCATTTCAAGGCTCTGAGACAGCTGTGATGCATTTGAAAGTCTGGGGCAGGGCATATTCTTCTCTTCATACCAGAGCCCTTGAGCATCAGTGGTCACTGGGATTTCAGAAGTTTCAGTCACAACACCTGGGTTGTGACTGCTGGAGACAAGCAAGTAAGTGACAACACTCAAAACTAATTGCTGTGACCTGTAATGTTGTCAGTAATACCTGTTAACATAAAACTAAAGATTATGCTGGTTTAGTGTAAAACCTAAACTGGCATTTCGGAGTGCCTACGGAGTGCCCTCTCCGTTTATTAATTTGCTGCTGGGGCTGTTGCAGCCTCAGCAAGTGCTAGCTCAGGAGAAACTGGCTGATATGAGTCTGTCCCCAGGCACAAACCTGCCCTGTCATCTCCTGGAAGCCCTTGTTCCCTTTGTGCTCCCTGCAGCAGTGGGACCTCTGAGGCACCAAACCCTCATCCTGCCCTTAAGCTACTCCCAGAAGGGAGCAGCTCAATTATTAACCCTTGGGTCTTTCAACAGAGCCATTCATCAGCTGGGAAAATCTGACAGCTCCATCCTCAGACTGGTAATGAAATTGTTTTAGAGAACAGCTTGCAGAAAATAGTCCTTGAACACAAAAATCTAGATGTCCACTGTAAGAAATCATTTCACACCTCTGGGCACTTAGTCCTCTGCATCCATATTGGAGCCCGTGTTGGGTAAGTTGGGTTTTTTGTAGATTTTTCCCTACATTTTGTAACCTCAGATGGTTTTTGTAACCTCAGAGGGTGACTGAAACATTTTCAGCACTGATTAAACATTGTAATCTGTAATGGCTTTCAGCAGCTGTAATGCCAAGAGTAACAGAAAACACACTGAGCTTTTGGTATTCCAGGGATCCCTGGAGGTATGTTAAATTCTGATCAGCAGTCTGGGTGTGAGGGGTTTTTTGATGCTTGAATTGCTCGTCCAATAACACATAACCCTTACAAATAAGCCAACATTAGCATTACCATTTAAGTATTATACTGATACACAAAATGGGGTGCATCATGAACCAAAATGTCCCCATTTCTAACTTGATTACATTCACATTTACTGGATATTATTTTGGACATATTAAAGTAATTGGAAATGCTTGGAATGATAATCAAATGAGTACAGAATAAATGCAGTATTGAGTGAGGACCTGAAAATTAGATCAAATATTACAGTATGTATCTAAGCAAAAGGCAAAGAAAGAGTGAGAAAACACCCATTGGTGTATTGTATTGATTTAATTTTTCCCATTTTAACGAAATAACACATAATGTTTAGGACTTTTAAAAACCACTAGTAGTAGACTATTGATTTGAAATTATTATAACAATTCTATTTCATTATCTGTGTCCCAGAGGATGTAATTGAAAGAATGAAACTAACACCATAAAATATGTTCCACCTTTAGAATTTAGGAAATAAAACTTTCTGATTGCTATAAATTCTGTGAAGGGGGGGATGAATCAATTAGCATTCTAGTACAGGATCTACTTTCTAAAAGAAAGTTAATGAAAGTCTACATTCTTATACTGAATGAATAGTTGCATTTTAAATTATTATAATAATTCTCAGTGACCTGCGGGCTACATGCTCTGCAGCTCTTACAGACTGAGCGGAAAATAATGAGCATATAAAATGGCTCAAATTTAAAGTTCAAGCCTTTTCTCTTTGCATCCTGTTGCCCAGTCACACAAAAAAACCTTTTAAACATTACCTGTATCAAGAGTCACAGATAAAACATAATCAATTTTTATTAAGTATTTCATGTTTTCATTTTGTTTTAGACTCATCTCAGACTGAATTTTTTTCACCTCTTGGTAAGCCTTTACTTGTCAAGTGAAATTCCTTTCTTATTCACTAGTTGCTGCTTTTTTCAATGAACTGAAGCTTAATGAATTATTTTAATATTCATCTGATATCCTGTAGGACTACTCACACCAAAATCAAAGCAGATTCTTGTTGAAATTGGGGTCTCTCACCCTGTGTCAATCTGAGGTTCTGTTACCTCGAGAATCGCTGTTGCAGCAGCCAGGCTGCACCTTTAACCTGAACCTCTCCAGCTCAGACTGTGCTCAAGGCTCCCCTTTACTCTTGCCATGGGGTGACAAAAGCACCTCAGGATGAAACCTCCCTGGGAGCCAGGCACCCTCACCTGACACCACCCTTTCTTTACAGGTTGTTTGGAGAAGCACATATTTTTGGTTGTACCACCTGTCAGTTTATTTTTAACAGCACGGCTGCATTTGTCAGAGCTTTGTTAGCTCTTGCTACACTATTGAATATGTCCAGGTGGTGCCTTTAAAGAAGCACTTTTGTTCCCATTATGCCTGCAATAATGTCAATACTCAAGAATTAGATTAAATGAATGAGAGAGCTGAGATAAAGACAGTGGATTTGATTATCTCGGGTAATTGATTTTCTTTGCATGAGGCTGTCAGTGTCTGAAAGGCCAGGTGGATTAACAGTCAAGAACAGGCAGGCTTGTGCTAGTCCTGCACCATATACAATTTTGCAGTTTATTTTCAGTAGGACTGTGGAAATGTGAAAGCCTATGGCTGGGATGTCTCCTGGTGTTTCAAAAAAAACTTGGTTTGATAGGATTTGGGTTTTTCACTCACCTGGAATGTTTACCTTTCACCATGATCAGCTATCAATACAAAAAGCCTTCCAGAAGGGAGCCACAGGGACACCAAGCAGCACTTTGGACACTGCCCCTTGCCACGGGGAGCTGTACAGACATTAACAATGAGTTGTGAGAGTATCACATGTGGGTATTACATGGAGTAAGAAAAATACACTGGGTATAGTTAGAAAAAGCTGTGGGGCACCAAGCTCCCTCTAACTGCCCAGCCAAACAAATTTGAGTTGCTGTTGTGTAGTCCTGGAGATAAACCTGAAATGCTGGGAGAAGACTGATTTTTTTTCCCTCAGAGGGATGCTGGTGTGGGGACTGCACCTTTCCCATATTTCCTCATGGAAGAAGTGGTTCTTGGAAAAGTACCACATGTTCAGTTTGCCTGAAGATGCCACCAGAGTTCATGAATGTAATGATTATCTTTTCATCATCTGTGATTTATCAGCTCTTCAGTATATCATAGTTTTGTTTCCTAAGCCCTACCTGCAATCTGAGCGAGACAAAAGTAATTGATGATAGAATACTAAAACTCTGCTTTGATAGAGAAGATGATTTTTCCAGCCCAAATGGAGTCATGTGCTGGGAATGTGTATCACATGGCTACATCTGTGTATGGCTTAGTTTGTTCTGCTATTCTCTATATCAATATATTACGTGATGTCAGAGAGCCAAAGCTTAGAGAGATGTTGTAAAACAAACAAATCTATTTTGTTTGTAAGAGAAAATTCTTTATTTGGCTTCTTCCTTGAATTTTGAACACTGGAGTGTTTCTACAAGAGAGTTTCTGCTGTTAAGTTACTCTTGACCATTTCCAAAGCTTACTGAAGAAATTTTTTTAAAAAAATCTCTTTCTATAGCTGGCTGTGCACTACCCCACGATCTGACTTGTACTAAATGTGGACTTCAGTAGTAGCAGTGATATTTGTTAAAGCTTACCAGCTACTTATAAACAACAGAAACCACACACACACACACAAAAGCCCAATATTTCTTTTAAATTTTGCATTTAGGGGCAAGCATGGAGAAAGAATTTCTAACAGGCACTTTTCAGGCTTTCAATTACTGTAAAATTATGCAAGGAGAATAATACCAAGGGATAACAGTCTCTTACATGCCACTTAAATTAAGATGTCTTAAATTTAACCAATTAAAATGTAATATCCACTTCTGCCTTCTAAGTATCCTGTGTATGAACATCATCATGTAGAAATATTAACCCACAAGTAATTACACCATAAGCTGCTGAAGTTAAAATTTCTACAAGCTCATTCTAAGTGCATGATGACAATGTTAATTTTTGATTGGAAATTTCTCTCAGTAAGGCTGTCATATTTGAAGGACAAATTTACAGAAAGAGAAGGATTTTTGCTCTAACTGCACACTCACTACAAGCTAAGCATCCTTTTCTGGGAGTATGACAAGGGGGGAAATTAGAAGTATCTGGGTGAAATTAGTGATGTGCATTTTGTAATGGGTGCCTCAGCAGCTCTCTGGAGGACACAAGCAATGTACTCAGCATGAAATGCCTCCTGTAGTTTGCAGTAAGCAGGAGGATGTCAGGCAGGAGGCTTGGAGAAACACAGCAGTGGCAAAAATCTCAGATCCCTATAAAGAAATGGGGATCCTGATGTTCTGGCCCTCCTCAGCTGACTCTGTAGTAGTGGGTGGAGGTCAAGTGTCTCAATGCCTGTGATTTTGAATTTGAAATTGCAGATTACAGAGCTAGTTGGCAAGAGAATGAAATAAATACAGAATATTGAACTAGGTTTCCAGGCCTAAGCTTGAATATCCATATCCTAAAACAGTAAAAAGAGGCCAAGAAAGCTATCATACCTTAACATATCTGCCATGTGGGTCATGAAAAATATTTTCTCATGTTCCTATTGAACATGAAGTTAGAAGTAAAATTCTAATCTATGCAAGACCAGACCTTATTTTACAGAAAAACTGTTATCTACATTTTTCTGGGGGCTAAAAAGTTTTAAATTGCAAAAAGACCATGTGAGAAGTGTGTGGTAATTCTCAAATCATTTTTCATTTTCCTCAGGAGTGCATGGGGAGTTGTTTTAATCCAAAATATATAATATAATCTTTCTGATCTATTAAACTAGAAAAAAAAAGTACTCTAAGAACAGAGAATGCCCAAGGCACTTCAAGAAGTTATAGATATATATGACATGAAAGTCTCCTAGCAAATGTTAATGAATGTCAACATCAACAGTGGTCTTAAATGCCACATTGGTTCAAAATCACACAGTAATTGATGAAATGGGAATGGATTATCTTCAATGTCTCTTTTAATGATCTCAGGAAAGAGTTTTGTTCAAATGGTCCTTGGGATGTGAAGTTCTGAGGCTCAGAGCCTCATAAACCTACTTGTTTTAGAAGTGTGTGTGTTTATGTTTAGAGTAGTCCAAATGCTAATTTTCCTGATTTTGTTTTTGTTGTTCCTGCAGTACTCATGCTGCCCTGCATTCTTCTCTTCTGTTCTTTAAATTTATTATACAGAAGTCTTGATATTTAGGTTAGAAACCGTCCTTTAATACTTGAGGTTATGCAATTATCAATCTGCTGGTCTGATCAGTGTTACTTTATGATCAGAGTAATTAAGTTGTATATAGCCATTTTATAATTTAAATTTCAGGCCAGAGGGTGCTGTGGCTCTGCATTGAAAGAAAAAGCCAACAGTTGGGCAAAATGTTGTACCCTTGGCTCTGGACTGACAGTAAACACCTGGAAAATAAGAATTGTGTCTAATATTTTACTTATGAGAAACAGGATTGTGAGAACACAGTTCTTTTATTTGGCCCATGTCTGTAATCTCTGGTGTCTAAAAAGATGTCTGGGCTGATGCTTTTTCCTATGACTGATGTATCATCAACTATCAAGTATTTAAGGGCCAGAGAAGGTTCAGGATTCTGCCCTTGTTTTGGAGCAAAGGTAGCTCATCTCATTTATGCTAAAACATGCTCTCTTTCTATGTTTGTTTGCATGAAAATTTGGTTAATTCAATATATTTCAGAAAAATTATCAAACCTGAGGCAAATTAAGGAATGCCCCCATGCCTGAAGAAAAATTAAGTGGGAGCCAATAGATATCAGCAAATAAATAACTTTATTTCCTTAAGAGAGTAGACTGAAAACAAATTCAAAGCTGCAAAAATAGTAATTTCAGTTACAACAGTGAAATGGCAGTTAAGGTTTTGTCAGCTCTGCAATAGCAGTATGATTGCACAATGTCTAGAATTAAATGTGATAACTTTAGCAGCAAAAGTACTGACATTTTTGAGGAAGCATTAGGTTTATCTCTGAAGTAAAAGAACTTTTCAGGAATTCAGAAATTGAAATTCCGGGAATTTTCAGGAATGCAAACAAAGAGAAAGCTATCACTCTTTGTACAGCTGGAATTTAAGAGAAGGGCAACTTTTTGAATTTTAGGAAAACAGTTCTGCAATAGATGCTCTATAGTTTAGTTATTAACATATATATCAACTAAAGCTATTGGGTAGCCGTGAGCCTAGAAAATTGAAATTTTGAGGAGTTGAATATGGAACACTATCTACTTTCTGTAAATAAAAATTATTTAAACTAGTTAATCTACTGACATCACCTAAAACAGCAAGCTTTAAGAAAAACACCGGTAAGGGTATATTAATACATTTTCGGTTTAGAGTAAAAGACCAGCATGGAATTAGGCTGGGGTTTGCCCAAGCTGCAGCTGGAGTTTACTCTGTTCTGCCCGTTTTCTTACTGGCTGGTTATTCCTCAGTGGAAGCAGATTAAAATCGCAGCGGTCCGTGTCTTTCGGAAGCAGGAGGTTTGTGTGGAGGACGGTACTTTGTTCCTGCAGAGGGTGGCAGTGTGGTTCCATCCTCAGCCCCGGAAGGCCGCGGATGCTCCAGCAGCCTCCTCCTGCCTTGGGGGACAGTATTGTCCCCTCATGGCCCTGCCCGGCCCCAGCCCGGCCCCGCTCCTCACAGCCCTGCCACAAGCTCCGAGCCAGCTGAGGTGCATGCAGCACTACCTGGAAAACACCATTCAAACAAACAAACAAACAAAACAAAAAAAGCAAAATAAAACAAAACAAAAAAACCCCACCCAGTTTTAAATGAAAAATGGTCCGAGGCAGGCCGTGTGGGTATTTTCATTACCAGGGATGGTCATTCCAACCAGAGGAAGCTCGGCTGTGTGAGGCTTTGCAGCCCCTTTGCCGTGGGGCTGCTGGAAAGCGAGGTTGTGCTGCCCTGAGCAGCTGGAGGTCAGGGTGCTGGCACACCTGGAAACCTGCTCGGGGTACACCAAAAAACACCACATCTCCGCTTGGAAGGGCCGGTTCAGCTGCAGGAACGCGTGACGTGCAGATGACAAGTCACCGGAGCAAAGCTGTGTAAAGCCATGGGCTGATGTCAAAACCCTGCAGAGCAATGTGAAGCTGGAGCCTCGCCCCGCAGTGCTGAAGGCTGATGTGACAGCGTGACAGATGGAATGGCTTGCTCCAGGCAGCACCTTCATGTAACTACAACTGCTTCCTTGTCTTTAGATAGCTCTTATCTAATCATAGGATTGCATAAATAATCCTTCTGACTTGAATGTTGGTGAGTGTTCAGGTAATTCAGAGTGCGAGTTCTGTCTTTGTGAACACTGTAAGAAACTCTGGCTTCGTTAAGCGGTACAAGCAGTTAACATGTTACTAAAACTTTAACTCAGGTTAATTTTTTATTTTTTTTTCATTTTTTTCTGCCTGTAACAATGAAAAGATTGCCTAAGCTGTGAGGAAAACTAATTCTGTTATTTAGATTTTAGTGCCATGTGAAATGAAACTACTCATTACAGAAACCCCACCACAAAATTAGCTTTATTTCAGAGTAATTTATTTCCACGATAACATCTCTGTCATGTAATAAAATTAGGTTATTTTCTAATATATCCTCGTGAGACTTCATATGGAATGAAATAGTGCATTTGGACTGATTTATTTTCAAAAGAATCTGAGACAATATTTGGAATAGGGAAATTAGTAGAATTAACATGAGCAGGGAAAATAAGACACAATAAGTATTCAGGGCTTTGTGCACCTTGATAGGTCACTATCTTCAGTGCTTTAATGTAAGAAGAAATTCAAGTGTTTTTATAAACCTCACATTGTTTAAACTATGTATGTACTGGTGAAATAAGTTTTTTAAGACAAATATCACCTCTCTGGCTGGCTAGGTTTAACCTACACCAAGTGATGTACTTCAGAGCAGGTTGCTGGAGAGAGCTAGACTGAAGCAGCAGCAGACCCAGAGTGTTTCCAGAGCTCCTACAGGACCAGCTTTAACTCAGAAAATGAGTTAAATGATTCAGATGAGTTAAAATGAGCATATTCAGGGGAAAGAGGCTCATGTCCCCCCAGTCTTGCTGTGGTGACCAGCGTGGAGGAAAGTCTGCTGCTTTGCCATGAGCAAAGCTCATCAGGTAGTGTTTACATGTCACAACGCCAGGGCAATATTTCCATGGGACAGCTGCTTTGGAAGCAGGCAATGGCACAAACTAAGACAGACAATGTCTGGATCGATCTCTCCATGCATTTCTGAGCAGGTGCTCTGCCTGCTCAGCCAGCGGTGTGCAGCCTGCAGGGCAGCCCCCTGCCCAGAAGGATTTTGCAGCGTGGACTTGTCCAAGGACGTGGGCCAGACTGCTCCTGGGATACTTGATCTCTGCAGAGTCTGGGATACAGCCACACTGCAGTAAAACAGCGACCTGGCACCGCCTGTTAGCCCCAGCTCTCCCTGACTGGGATGTGTTTGTGAGGGACACAGTGCTGGACACTCGCTCTCCTCGCTGGCACAGCTCCACCTCTGCTGCACGGAGCCGCAGATCCTTGTCCTGGCTCGGCCCCTGCAAGGCCCAGCCTCGGAGTTTCTCCCTCAAGTCATTTAAGTTCTAATGGGACAATTGTTTCTTTCCAAGTAAATGCAAAAATGCTGCTGGTATATCACAGTATTCCAGTGCACCAAGTGGGGCAGGCCTTTTCTTGTATTCATTTATCTCTTCTACAGAGAAAATAAAAAAGGCCTATATACACCACGAATTAGAAGACTAAAGAAAGAGGCAATCAAAAAAAACTCTTGTTCCTGGTTTGTTTGGGTTTTTTTTGCTACAGATAAGAATCTTGATTACAGCAGGGATTTTTCATTTTGTTTTTATTTTATTTTTCACAAATGATCTCTTAATGAATCTCACCACTTCTAAGTGCTTGTTTCAGCAGTAATCTGGGCACAGCTGCCCAGTGTCCCCAGCAGCCACGTGGCAGCACAGTTGATGCAGTCAGTGACCTAACATGGTGGCACTCACAGAGGTGGCTGTGCTGCCACTTGTTTTGAGTTCTCAGCTCCAGCCTGAATGACCAGCACTATTTTATTCTTGTGCTGAATTTTGGCTGAAGTCCTAAATTGCTCTTGAACTCAGTTTTTTTGAATTGTAGTTGAGGACATTAAGATCAGGAGTCAGGGAGCAGTGCCTGAGGGATGGCTTTGACTATTTGGCATCAGGATTTGATGCTGCAGGAGTTTTGTTCCTTACCTTACCCTTGCCCTTTATTTGTAGTCATATAACAGTTTCTTAGAGTGTAATGTAGACTTATAGATTTCCTTATTAAAAGGGTAATTGAGGGAAAGACTCAAGGAAGATGTTTTATTCAAGAGCAGCTTGGCTGATGGATTCATGAGGATGCTGAAGGTACAGAAGATTACCTGGAAAGGGGTAATGAAATGAGATCAGGGAGGTAAAGGAATAGTGAGCAGAACTGGGTGAGTCTGGAGAGGTGATACTAATTACTGGTAAGGGCACTTGTCTTTCCTCCCTATAAAATATTGGTAAGGTTAAGTTGCCTTTAGTAAATCAAACTTGGACCATAAATATCCAACTTCCACTAGAAAGACAAAAACTACCTGGAAAAATCCTGATGGAGTTGTCATTAATTGTGAGACTTGTACAGATGCAGGTTTAAATAAATAATTTTAATGTAAGTGCTGCATTCCTGCATTTTGCTATTCCTGTACCCCAGAGACTAAGCTGGATATGGAATCAATCTGTGGAACTTTTGGATTCATACCTCGGGGCGGAAAAAAAAAGGAAGACAAAAAAAATTAGGAGGAAAAAATCAGCAGCCATAATTGTCTTCAAATGAAGAATTAATTACTAGTTAATTACTAGAGGATATGAAAAATATTCTGTAGCTTGAATGAGTTCAGTTATTAAAATGCTCTCAAATACTCTAAAAAATAAAGATTTTAGGCATCATCTTTCTGCAAGTGACAAGTCAAAGTAGCTATTATTTTTATTGTAAATCTTGCTACATAAGATATGCAGAATAAAAAATAAATATAGAACTAATACAAGAAATTTAATAAATGGGTGCATTGTGCAGTAGATCTCCAACTTGTCATAGATGTCCATTGCTGTTACCATTATTATGTCCCAAAAATGAGTGTATTAAATATCTGCAGGACGTTTACTAGGTCTCTGGTATTGGCAGTCATTCAGAACAGTGATGACAGACTACTGCATGAATTATGGAACTCTAGTACACAGTATATGCTGTCAAATTTAAGTAACTCTTATAGACTACATCTGGAAATAATTTAAAAGAATGTTATTATAGTTTTCTCTAAGGTAAAACAAGTCTTTGTGCTTCAAACTTAGTTTAGCAGCATTTCATTGAGAATTTCTAGTGCATAAAAGCACACCAGTGGTAAGAAATGGAAAACACTACATCTTCTCCAGAGAAAAGGAAGAGATTAAAACTTCAGCTGAAAAATCGTGATGTAAAAGTATGAAAGAAGAGAAGAGAAGAGAAGAGAAGAGAAGAGAAGAGAAGAGAAGAGAAGAGAAGAGAAGAGAAGAGAAGAGAAGAGAAGAGAAGAGAAGAGAAGAGAAGAGAAGAGAAGAGAAGAGAAGAGAAGAGAAGAGAAGAGAAGAGAAGAGAAGAGAAGAGAAGAGAAGAGAAGAGAAGAGAAGAGAAGAGAAGAGAAGAGAAGAGAAGAGAAGAGAAGAGAAGAGAAGAGAAGAGAAGAGAAGAGAAGAGAAGAGAAGAGAAGAGAAGAGAAGAGAAGAAACCAATAGATGGGGGAAGGGTGCAAAGGAAAGTGAAACATTAAAAAAAATTGAAGAAAAAATCTTGCTGAGGCAGGAGCTGAAAGATGGGAATGGGAACTATGCAAAACAAAATACTAACAGGCTGAGATTGGCAGTGTTTGTGTTTGTACATGCTCATGCAGCCCACCCAGGCCCCCACCCCCTCCTGAAATTCCAGGAGCTTGAATTTTAAACTAAAGGTTACTCTGGGAAAATGCATTTTCCTATTTCATACTGCTAGACTGGCCTGTGTCACAGCGGTAGGTAATGCTTTCCCCTGAATTCCAGACTGTTCTTTGAAACAGAATATAAAAAAAATAGTAATAATGAAAAGCACTCCGAGCAAAAGAGAAGCAGAATAGACCGGGGCTAATCTGCCAGCACTCAGAGGAAAAAAACATTTTTCCCTGCCACAAAGAACCCTATTGTTCCCATGTTAAGTATTTAATTTTGCCTGCATTTAAACCAAGCTGTCTTAAATTCTGTTTTCTTACCATGGGGAAGCATGTGCCAGTTACTGCAGCAGTCTTCAGTGGCTCCAGGGAGGAGCTGACCTCTGAGATTTCCAGGACCGGTCAATTTTTCTCAGCCTGCCTAAATTGATTTTTGGTAGAGGAGAGTGTGACCTGCCCTTTAAGGCTGGGAAATCTCACCACCTGTTCAGATTGTAAGAATTAGAGTAACATCAAGGAAAGAAGCCTATGAGAAATCTGAGCATTTTGGGTAATGTTTGGTATACTGACTGTTACCCACATATGTCCTTCTGGTAAATCTTATTAATGAACCT